>NC_137653.1:8103051-8395551 GCF_963422515.1 Blennius ocellaris | reverse complement strand
TCAAACTTGATAATGATGTCAGAAGAAAATGACCACTTTGTGGAATTACTCCTAAAACATCAGTAAAAAGCCTTAAAAACAATCATAATGTTGAAGCAATGGAGTGCTTGTCAACATACTGTTTTCTGATAAAGCATTCAAATAAATTGTTTTTTCATCCATGAAAAAAATTTACCAAACTCATAACAAATATGTTTTGCTGAAATGATTTCAATTATGTTATCACTTGGGAAATTACATTATCTCACTAAATGGCAACTGAACAAAAGGCTTTTTCTGGCACTTTGGGTTTGTTGTGGCGACAAGTGAAAAAAAGGCTCAGAGACAAATTGTTTTGTCAGCACAAATCAGACCAGCTCTGCCAACACTCCTTACATCCTCTACAGTTGGATATATTTTCAGATTGTAAACAAGGAGGAAGAATGGCAGAAAAACAGCAACTTCCTCGACCACATAATTATCACAATAAGAAATGCACAAACCAACATTTAAAGATCAAGACGACACGCCAGATTCAACTCAGTTCACAGGCCATGAGGCTTAGTGAGCGTGGGCACGGAGGGAAAGTGATCCAGCTCACAGAAGAAGACAGCTTAGTCTATATTTGCATAAGAGCATGCACAAAAAGATAGGCTTTTTTTCCAGATGTTTTATTTTCAGATAACTCCAAATGTGACCTCTATGGCTTTAATTGTAGAAAACTTGAACAGAAACCAAACTAGGCGTGATGAGAGAGGAGTGAGACGTGGAAGTGGAAGTTGAGTGGGTTGCTTTGTGCAAAAGTGTACACATTGATGAAACAATAACCTCTGAAGGTTACTCGAAAACTACAAACCTGAATAAAAGTGATTGAAATGATGGAAGCGAATGTTTGATAAGGATCAGCAGCCTATTGACAGGATGGTTTTCTCAAAAAGTATAAAAAGAGTTTGTTTGTTTTGTTGAAAACCAACTACTTGAAGCCATAATCCAGAGCACTGGTATTCAAAATGTGAGGGCATACACCTTCCCCTGGGGGGATGGGAGAAAAAAAAAAGTTTAATATAATTAAGTGGCCCATTAGATTGATTCAAGTATCTACAATTAAAGAGGAGACTGAGTCTGGAGTGAGTACTGATGACGGATTGCACGTGCATTTGTCTCTGTCCCTGTATACCTGCATGGGAGTTTAATCGCTTTATTGTTGAACTCATATTGCCCAACAGGTTGCAGTGTTCAGTGTCAGTGTTGGGCTGTTTCTGGTTGACGTGCAACATCACAGGTGACAGCAATAGTCAGCAGCAGTAGCAATGTGTCTCTGTATCCATCCAAAGACTTCTGCCAGCATGTGAACGGTTGGCATTCAGCTGGCTTCTTCAGTTTCAGTTTTACCTTCCAGGTCAGGGACGTTTCTATGTGGAGCTCGAGCACATGTCGCCAACAGATCAACATATTCCAGTGCTCTGTTTACATAATGGAGTACATTGACTTTCAATCACAACATCCAACATTGGCTCAGACATTCAAACCTTTTTTTTCCCATGTAGAAATAGTGAATGACGGGTTGGTTTTTTTTGCAACAAAGTTCTTGCCAATGATGTTTTTTTTGCGTGGAAGCTTGTGGAGAAACATTGAGGGAAAAAAAGATCTTATGTTTTTAAAAGCTGGCTACTGAATCATCGTAACATGTGACCTCACACTTTGTGAATGATACTAAAAAAAAAAAAAAGCTTGAAATTTGGTGAGAATTTACTCTTTGTATGTGTTTGTTAATGTTGCTTCTATCAAGGGGACACTCAAGCCTACTGTCTTACCGTAGAATGTGTCATGTCATTTGCAAGGATTTAATGGATTCATTCAGAAGGATCACAGTAATCGGATAGTAAAAGGCGGGAAAGTGTTTGCTTCTTCCTCCTAAAGTTTGAAAATCTGTGCCTGTCTTGAATGTTGTGCTGGAAGAATTATGAAGGAAACTGTGGAAATCAGTGATTTCATGTCCAGTTGATGACTAGTGGACGACCGAGTATACAATACAGAACACCCACATACTTCAAAAGTCTTCATTCATCATCATCATCATCATCATCATCATCATCATCATCATCATCGTCATCATCATCATCATGCCAGCACACCCTTATCATGCTTTGTCAAGCTCCTCCGCAGCCCTCAAATAGTAAAATGTGGAAACGTTCTCTGCCCTTGGAAAGATGTTTTTATTGAGGTGGAATAAACTTGTTATAACATGTTATTTTTGGCTTTATACACCAGGAGAAACTAATGTACAGAACTTCTGAGATGGATGGTCTTGGAAGGGTTGGGATAGATGGATGGATGGATGGATGGATGGATGGATGGATGGATGGATGGATCCAAACCTTTATAGATTTTACTCAATGAGTATGGTTGTGTCACCTGTCTTTCATATAAATACCAGTTTGATATTTTGTTGATTACTGCAGTGAAAACATTTGAAATCTTCTTGAAGGTTGCAGACGGCTGAATCATGATGTTCATCTTCGGTATGTGGCAGATTTGAGTGTTATTCTCTAAAAAAAAAAGTTTGCCTTCAAACACACTTATAATATATATATTATATATATTATATATTACTGACAGATGACAAGGAGGCTTCTTCAGGGATGAAGTCATCACAATAGAGCACAGAGTAAAATAAATGTGTGTTGGTGTGTGGTGAAATTACTTTTCATACGCATAACTGACAAGGTTATCACTTTATTCTTATACACTCATGGTTGTACCGGCCTCTCTGCTTGGGAAAATTCTATGAAATTGTTGAGAGTATGGACTTTGAAATAGCTTTTGTTATTTGAAATTGCTTTTGCGTCTGAATTTGTGTGCGTGTGTCAAGTCTGGTCAATTTTCATTTCATTCCAATTTTCAACCCAAAAATCATTATTCCAATTGTTGAATCATGATGGATGGCCATGACTTAAAGATGACAAGCTTTTTATTACTAGCATGTGCTTCAGCACTACTTATGTCTCCATGCTGCTGCATGCCTCAAGCGTTTGTTTTGGCAGCAGGATAAAGCTGGCTTTGTAGTCAATCCCAGAGGAGAAACGTATGTCGGTTAATGTCTGCGCTCATTGTTGAAGATCTCTTCCTGTATAACAGCTGCATCTCTGAGCTCTTTAATTGAAAGTAGTGATAAGTCCCGGCACTTAGAGGATGATATCTAGTGACAAGCAAGGAGAATAGACCACAGGAAACAGACATCCTACTTTATCCTCGAGCTATTGCTCTGAGGAGCTAAATCTCCTCAATCCAACCAGCGATCACCATGATAAGCACTTCCAGATCTGTGCCGATGTGATAGAAATATGTTTGCTCAAGTATGTCTGATGCACGCTGTCATTGTGACTTTCTCCTGATTTCAGTTTCAAAGAGGCCCATCTGCCTCATGTAAAATCTATACAGCCGAGTGCTGTAGCAAACGACGCTGTAAGCTGTATTGATTTTCCTTTCATCCTCATCATCTTTTATTTATTAATTTATCCACTTACTCTTTTATCCCCCCCCCCCTTGTAGTAAATAGGACTCCTGTGGAACACATATTGTCATCAGCGTCACATTTTATGAAGCCTGCTTTTAACTCTCAAAGTCATTGTCATTTACAGAAGAGCAAAGGTGTAACCAATAGATTTAAGTAAAAGCTCTCGACCCCATTCGAGGTTCTTCATGTTGTGTGAGTGTGTGATTTTAAATTCTCAGCTTCCTGCAGGGAGTTTGCATGTTCTCCCTGCCCGGCCACGAGTTTCCGCCTACAATACAAAAACATGCATTTCAGCTAATTGGTGATTGATGTTGGATGGATGGATGGATGGATGGATGGATGGATGGATGGATGGATGGATGGATGGATGACAGGCTGAAAACAAATTAGCATGAATAGAAAAATACAACAACATTAAAAAAAAAAAAGTATTTTCCTGCTACTGGTTAAATTATGCCAACCAGTGTATGTCTACAAATCACCATCCCTGTTGTAAATGTCCTGACCTCTTCTTCTTGTCAACAGACGAAACGTCGTTTGAAGCGGGGATCAAAGTTCAGATCCACACCCAGGACGAGCCGCCGTTCATAGACCAGCTGGGCTTCGGAGTGGCGCCGGGCTTTCAGACCTTTGTCTCTTGTCAGGAGCAGCGGGTACGTCTCAGACAGTGTGACCAAAAAATAAGATATTGGCACCACAGAGATATATATATCACATCTCAGCACATTTCACCGACAAGAGGACAGGAGTTGATAATAGCCTTTTAATCTAATTTTGAAATGCATCGAGAGAGATTGTCTGCAAAACAAACATTTGCAAAACAAACAATGCGTGCATTGTTCTAATGAGCGGGAGATTCACTGTCGGAGTTTGGAGTATTCTTTCTTATCTGTCAGCACAGATGAATAATACGGCTTCTCTCAGAAATAACTCAAGTGATTTAGCACTTGACTCTTGGTGTGTCATCGCAGCACCAGAGAACCAGAGATGCGGTCTTTTCTATTACACTAATTGTTTAAATGTGTATGGAGTATTACCCACAACAGAGGTTTGCCTCAGAAGGACTGACCCTGTCGAGAGATGAGTAGTGGACAAGTGAGGCACTTTACTTTGACTACTTCTTTTTCTTTTTTCTTTTTTTTACTTGTTGTCTTTAGTTTTAGCTGATGCTGCTTTGAGCGTCATCACTTTATTCAACGTATCAGTCCTCTTATGTTATGATAAGTTTCATACAAGACAAATGCATCCCCACCTTGTATTTGTACAGTTTCCTACTGTGGGATTTCAAAGAGACGGTACCCCAAGCGAGTCTCGGTCCATTGAGATACGCCAACACACTTCATGCTGTGATGTATCTCTGGAACATTTCTTCTGTTTGTATCTTTCAACATCAAAGATGCAGCATGGCCCAGGTGATTCTGCCAGGGTAGATCAAGTCTTGGCCCGTGTCCCAGCAGAGCGCTCACACTCCACCCCTCCCTCCCCTTCATCCACAACCATCTGGAGGATTTTTTTTTTTGGTTTTTTGCATCTCAGGCTCTCCTGATGCCCGTGCCCTCGTCTGCCCCGTCACTCTCAGCAGACTGAGAGATGTATGAACTCCCTCCACTCAGTCACTGTCTCTGTCACTCCAGATTTAAACTGTGTGCACACACTGTTCAGCTTGTGAGCTTTTCAGAAATACTCTGTGGGTTGAATTACGTCAAGGGAAACATTACACATTTTGAATGCATTCAAAACTCTCGTATATTTTACCTCAATATTGGATATTATGTACATTTCAAGCCTGTTGTCACTCGCAGTTTCTGGTTTTCTGCTCTGTGTAGTTGTCACCATGGTCCCAAAGTGAACCGAGCATGCATGGATGTTATTGTACACAAACAATGGCACAGCTAATGGAGCTATTAGAAAGATAGTGCCCCATTACCTCAAAAGTTTGTACAATTCAGATGGTGTTGGGGGGGGGGGGATTAAAAACCAGCCTTCTCTGTGCGTGTGGTTCAGCGATTGAACAATCCCGGAGAGTTGCATCTTTGTCACTGCTCAAGGTTTTTGTCGGACCCCAGGGAGCTGAAATGAGGCGTCCCACAAGGTAAGCGCTGCACTATCAGCACTATACGGCAGGGGAAGGATAAATGCCATTCTTCTTTCACATAAAGGATGCTAAGAACGTATCTTTTTGTGTGGGGAATAAATTTTGTGTTTCACATGAAAGGCAAAAAGTTCCCCACAAACCCATCACTAAAAGGACATTTGCTTTTTATCCGTCTTGAATGTGATGGAAGCAGAAAAGGCTCCTTTGTTGGCCGAAAGCCAGCAATGCCACACTGAAGATCAGGTTGTGTGTCTGAGCCCCTTGTAGACTTTGTGCTCTTGTGCAGCCCTTAGAGTTAACTGCATGAGGTCTTAGTATAAATAAGAAACTATACAATTTACTCAGTTGTTCTTTTTCAGTGAACTAAAATGTCTGTAGGTTTATTCATCTGAGCTGGGAATAATTCTGTGAGTGCGATGGCCAGCACACAAATCATATACTCTCACCCCTAATATGCTACAGAACCATGCATAATGAATGGAGGAGAGAAAGAGGTAGATTTGGGCTCGATCTCAGTCCTTCCACGTTCCCGCTATTGGTGAATGTGTTCCAGAGCCGGCAAGCTGCAGCGGGATTTTGCATGCTGTCAATGTCGCATCTGCAGGAGACTGTCCTTCTTTGTTTTTCTCTGTCTCTCACTGGCTCCATTGCTAATTTTCATCCTCAGCAACAGTCATTACAATTCCAGCCAAACAGTTTTTCTGTCTTTAATATGGTCCTGCCCTCCCCGCTTGACTTAGTTTCTCTTTGTCTGGATGTATTTATTCCATTATTTAGGAACCTCACTCTTCATTACTCTAATGCAGTTTGCCCACATTCATTCTTCTTCCTGCTTCAGCAGTCCTGTAGTGTAAAGCACTCTGTTACTTTTCAGCCAGCTAATCTGTCACTCACCATGACCCTACAAAATAGAAATCTCCAATATCCACTCAACACAAAGAGTGAAATCTCAGTCTGGCTGGCTCCCTCTTTACCTCACACCCTTTTGGTCCCTTTTCTCACTCTGACTCAGTTAATAAGGGGAGAATTTAGGTCACAATCTTAACATGATTTGTTTTCTTCTTCATGGTCGTTAGGCAGCTAACAGCCCACTAAAATGTCCTGACATCTTTTATGCCAGATTCATTTTGGCCCACACTTGCAGAATGAAGCTTTTGCTGAGGTTTAACCAATGGGAAGTAATATTGCCACAGTGCGGGCTCGAGAGGGCTTGACATAGCTTTGAAAATACATCGAAATCGAAAAGGGAGATATTTCTGCATAACAGAGCCATTATCAAGTCACATAGTTCTCTCAATAGGTCCACTCCACATGATGAGGTGAACAAATACATGTGAACCTCCTATCGATTATCACATTGTGCCCAGCTCCGATGGGTTTTATGTTCGGATTGACTTTGGAAACTGTCCTTGACGTGATGCTTAGCGGAGGAATCCGTGTCGTCTCCTGATTAGAGTTTAGTCGGGACAATCTGGTTCTCTTGGGTGCACTCTGCTGTATGTGTATGCTGCCTCGGGTTATTAGTAAACAAATCTGGTATGCTGCACCCATGGCTGCATCCTGCATTTCAGTACCAATTGTAAAATGCAGATCCCTAAACCACTCCCTCTAATTTATTGCTGTGCGAGCACGCCCCGGAGTGCTTTTTAAACCGATTCAATGGAAACAAACTATTTCTCACTGATACAACTTGTCCCTACATTATTTGTTAATTCCTGATGTTTTATTGGACATCTTCTGCTGTTTGAGAAATCCCTATTGGCACTTCATTATCAACCATCCAACTATCTTAGCACTTTATCCAACTTAGGATTGCAAAGTGCTGAGGCCTATTCTTAGTAACATAAATTAAGACGTAGGGTGCACCATGGACGCAGGTCTCTAGTCCATCACAAGTCAAACACAGACAGACAACCACACATAAATATTCGTACTTTAGTCATCAAAACAGCAATTCTTTTCATATTTCTGTTTTTAAAGACATCTGTGCAGACCAATGTTGATAACTTGTCTGCATCAGCTTCTCAAATCAACATTTTCTGGCTTTTATTTTCTTGAAGATACACTATATATCTCTTAGTAGTTCCTTAAAGCCAGCCACACAAAATGCTAAATTTGGACACTATTAAATATATTATGTTTTCGGAATGTTTTCTAAAAATAAAATCATCCAAAAGGATTTTAAGTTGCAGGTCCAGTTTAGTTGCACAAACAGTATAAAATATATACAGTGAGATGCCAATTATATTAGAAATGTGCAGGATAGAATATTTCAAAATATATAAAAAACAAGAATAATATTAGTTGGAAATGACAAGATGAAGCTAAATTAATGCTACGTAAATATTTTGAAACACTTTCTAATCTATTTAATATTAATGATAGTCATTTTTAATTATATGGTCTTTTTTGATTGACAGTTAGAGACTGATGTAACGTGAAAGATTAAAACGCAACAGTCACAATTTTAAAAAAAACATTATAATTTGTTACACATTATTGTCATGATAAAGTTTACTTAAAGCCACAAAAAAAAAACACAAATATGAGACCATATAAAACTGTACAGTATTGATGCATACATCAGGCTAGATGAATGTAGCTCAGCTCCAGATTACGGTAACTGTAAAAAGGTGATTCCTAAAAGTGAGCTTGAAGTTTGTATATTTGCAAAATGCATGTATGCCTTTTTTTGAAGTACACTGTATAATGGCCTGGTGCATATGTAAGCTGTGCAGTTTTTCAGTGCATTATGATGTAAATGCATGCACATATCTTACACATGTAAAGGAATCTTCTTGAGTGGGGCTATGCAAATCGGTAGGACAATGAACGTTGAGAATTTAGCCAGCTTGTGTTGAACTATCAGCTTGAAAAACGTTGCCATGTCTGTTGAGGGCACAGCTCAGCAACAACATGAGCTAAAGGGCAGGTATGACTTGAAACTTAGTGAACATGGCATTCTGTTCTGCAGCAGAGCTGAGACTCTCCCAATATCAGAGCTCTAGTAGACAGCTGATACTATTCAGCCCTGCATGAAGAGTGGGCAGCACAATGAAAGAACAGAGGGAGACTAGGAATAGGTGAAGCGTAGGAGAGAAGCTCCCACAGAAAGCACCACTGCACACATGTATTCACCACAGAGTCTGAAGAAGATTCATCTGGTGTGCCAGATACAGTAAATGCAAAATAGCTTTTTTTGTATGGACTGGATAACAAGGTTGTCGTCATATTGACAGAAAGTACAAGGTCAAATGGCTGCAGTAATGGAGCTTAGGACAGGATGTTCAGCAGACTTATTTACTAAAGTGGTTCTGATTTCTCTTTCAGCTGACGTACCTGCCACCGCCATGGGGGGACTGTAAAGCTACGCCAATGGATTCAGACTTCTTTAGCTCCTACAGCATCACAGCCTGTCGGATCGACTGCGAGACGAGATACCTGGTGGAGAACTGCAACTGCAGGATGGTCCACATGCCAGGTAGGAGCTGGAGGCAACATCTCACAGCTGACACATTTACTTTTGATGAGTGCTGCAGCATTTTCTTATTGTAATCTCACCGGAAATGCGCTTTCATTTGAAGCTGCAGTGACTTGAGCTGCTCTTGAGGAACAAATGGCTCTATGCCACTAACAGCAGAAAATCACACGCTTTCACACTCCAGTGGATCGGAAAAACTCAAGTGTTTTCACTTTGTGTATGTGCAGTGATTACATCTGGCATTTTCTGTCCCCCTCCTACATTTAATCACCGTGTGGCATCTCAGATGCTAAATTGAAAATAAGTTTTGGCACAAAGAAAGCACATGAACTTGGCCTCCATTAACCCCCCCGCACACCTTCCCAATATTGGTTTGTGTTTCTTACTTCTGCCACAGAGCCCTGTGTTTTCATGTAGCTAGCCGGGCAGTCGTTCCCAGCGGCGATCATCAGGAGTAATCGCTATCCTATAATGGTTATGTGGTTGATGACAGCGACTCTACAGAGAAGTACCTTGTTAGAATAGTCCCCCCCCCCATGGATTGTGCTCTACTTCCATTCACCTCTGCAATTTAACCATCATTAGTGAGAGCTTTTAAACAGTATCAACCCAAATGACGAAGAAACTCTACGGGGTAAGATAACTTATTCCAGATCATAGTGCAAATAATTATAATCTCAAGTGTTGTCATTGCAAAATATTAGAATTACTTAACTAGTTTCCAAAAACAGAAAATAACTGCAGTAACTTGGTTAGTTTGATTGATGATGCTCCATGATCCGATAATGTTTTGATCTATAATGAAATCTTAAACGAAATTGATTCTTGAAACATTGGGAGCAAGAAACACCCCCAATAAATGGTAGTAAAATGAATATTGATTAAATAGTATTTATTACTAAATTAGCTTCAGCTGAAAGTTAACAGAGAGAGAGCAGCTGTACAACTCAAGCTGATTTGATGCTCAATAAAAGTAACCAGCCTACAATTGCAATCAGTTACTATTGTATTGTTAAAAGAAAAGGTGGCTTCACTTTATAATGCACTATTCTCAACACTAATCCCCAGCATGTTCTTTTCCTTTGTTGCCTCGATGGAGGGCAACACAGCTGACGAGGAGGTAGATCGAGGGGATGAGGACGAGAGTCAATAAAATTATAAAAAGGGAATAAACCCAATTATGAGATGAGATCAGAGTAACAGTGAATATCCAGTTGTGATAAGAACAGTAATGACAGTCTGAGACCAAATTAATTACACCCCAAGATCTGCTCGTCTTTTGTCCCTTTTTGAAGCTATTTTCTTCTCCTGCTCCCTTTTTGCTTTGTTCAGACTGACTGAGAGCTTTTTGTTTCCTCTGCCTGTCCTTAGGAGATGCCCCTTACTGCACCCCGGAGCAGTACAAGGAGTGTGCAGATCCTGCCTTGGGTAAGGAGATAAACCAGTGTGTGTGTGTGTGTGTGTTTGTGTGTGTGTGTGTGTGTGTGTGTGTGTGTGTGTGTGTGTGTGTGTGTGTGTGTGTGTGTGTGTGTGTGTGTGTGTGTGTGTGTGTGTGTGTGTGTGTGTGTGTGTGTGTGTGTGTGTGTGTGTGTGTGTGTGTGTGTGTGTGTGTGTGTGTGTGTGTGTGTGTGTGCCAAGCTTCTGATCCCAGCTGATAACAGATAATGATGTTCCTTCAGCCTGATGGTAGCCTTTCTCAAACAGTAAACCTCCAGCCTGGCGCAAAGGCTTTCTCTCCCCCCCCTCTATCCTCCCTCAACTGATACCTTGCAGGCTTTTCATGTCTCCTGCTTGTTTTCTTACTGGCTTTCAATCGTTTGCGCTTTCATGACACAGCCTCACATGTCGGCCTCTGGCTGGTGCTGTCTTCCAGCATGTGTCTTATATGTTTTGTAGTTGAAGTGAGGGTCTCTGGGGTGGCTCCTCATGGCGTCCAATCTTTGACGTCTCTCACTCAGCTGGTTTTCTGTTTGTCATCGTAGGATAGCAGCAAATCTTTTCAATCCCTGCGTTTTCTCCCCCTTTTCAACTTTTCTGTCAACTTTCTTTTTCAGACTTTCTTGTTGAGAGAGACAATGACTACTGTGTGTGCGAGACGCCATGCAACCTGACACGATATGGTAAAGAGCTGTCCTTTGTCAAGATACCCAGCAAAGCGTCAGCCAAGTACCTGGCCAAAAAATTCAACAAGACAGAGCAGTACATAGCGTAAGTCACAATTTCTTTTATTTCTCACTTATCCAAGGACACGATTTTAATATTTCTATGCAACTGTACTTTTTTTAACAAAGTTTTCACGTTATGAAATTGAAGCTCCTCATGGCAACCAATCTTTTAGTGTTGGCTGAGGAGCTGCTTCACATTAAACAGCTGAAAATTAAAGTTATCAATTTCTACCATCTGTCATTTTTATTTGTTTAATTTTTTTTATCAGAGATGCTGCTCCATGGTCTGGCTGGACAAAAACAACAGAGGAGACAGAAGTTAGCATTTTAGTTCTATTAAACTCGTGGCCCTTGGTTGGCTGGAGTCAATCCAGCCACACATTGGGCAAAGGCAGGGGAGAACCTGGGCAGGTTACCAATTCATCACAGGGCAAACACAGAGGATAGACAATTGCGTACATTCACACCTTGGGCCAATTCAGAGTCACCAATTGACCAGCAATGCACGTTTTTGTTCTTTGGCAGGGAACTTTTAGAACCCAATGATCCTGCATAACCCATCACCATTTTTGCAAAATAACTTGTCAAAGTTCTATCAAATCAGAGAAAACATCATGAATATCAGATGGTTAAATTAAATGAATTTTAATATACAAATAATTGTGCCTTAAAATAAGAACTTCAGCAATGTTCAGAGTTCTCATCACTACCAGTGGCATTTTGTGTGCATGGCTGCGGGAAATGCAGTACAAGGAAATTGAAAAATAGAGCGCATCTTGAGAGGAGGAGTGAGCTGCCAGAGCTGATGCACACAGCCCTTTATATCAGGTCAGAGGAAGTAATCAGAGAAACGCGGTTCAGGTGCACCACATCTGACAGCCATACCTCCAACATTCAGACTCCTACTCAGGGAGAGAGAGGGGGGGGGGGGGGAGCTGGACCAAACACTAGTCATCTCACACAGAGTGCAACATTAGGCAGTTCCATATAAAGTTGGTTAAAAGGCACAAAAGCTGCAGGCAAAACTGCAGCCCGGAGAATACGGTCAGGCTGAACTGATTCAAGAAGTTGGAGTTTCTTAGTGGGTGGACTGATTCTGGAGTCAGAGAATCACGACCCAGCACTCAAATGTGAGCAGGAAATTGGAGTTGAGTGTTGTGTTTCAAGTATCAAGCCACTTATGGGTTCAGGAAAAGAGCAATGCCATTACTCAGTGGTCCAAAGGGCTCTTATAAGTTGAATGTCTTTGCATTTAGAATCATTATAGGAAATACATGTGTCAGATCGAGATTCAGACTCAAAATGGCTTCAAGGTGCTCAAAATCTGTGATGCTTCAGGTTAGCTTCTGCTGTGTTTAAACAAGCTAAAAGTCCTCACGGTGTCCACGAGGAGATTTCAAAATAATTTTCTCACAGCCACTATGTAGAAGCACTTTTTTTTTTTTACCCCCCCAGCAGCCAAAACTTCTCTAAACTACTTGGCTGACCGTGGCATTACTGAGCTAGATTGGCCTTCCAACTCTCCTGATCTGAACCCTGCAGAGAATCTATTGCCTATTGTCAAAAAGAAGATGAGAAACTCAGTGGCCACAATAAAGATTCGCTGAAGGACACAATGAAAGCGCCTCAGGCTTCCAAAAAAACACATCAGCAGAGTCACAGTTTGACCTGTATCAGTGTCACTCCACATTGATGGAGCTATTTGTTCAAAGAAAACCCCGACTTAATATTGAGAATTGAGTCTGTTTTTGTAGAAGTTAAAAAAGTCAATTTTTTATACTATTATTTGAATACTCTGGCTTTTCATGGCCCTGACATTAGAGATGAAACCAAAAAAACATGTATTTTTTTAATTATTTCTTTCATATTTATAAAGTACATTAGGGTTTCAGTTTGATTTCAATTTAATAAATGACATTTCCATTAGTTCTATTTTATATGCACCAGTATGGCTCATGAGCATTATCATTCTGAAAGTCATAAGTCTAAAACCTTTCAATTGTTTTGTTTTTGTTTTTGTTTTTTGTTTTTTTTGGGGGGGTGGGTGGTTCCCCCACACTAATAGTTAAATATTATTGAACTTAAGCCATCTTATAAGTATCCAAATTTGCTTAATTTTCAGTGCTTTGCTACATTGTAGAATCCAGATCCCCAATGCTTCTTGAAAACAAATCTTTACTAAAACTATTACATTCTATGAGCTCCTCAGGTTACAGATTTATTCTGCTGGTGTACAGCGAGTGGATTTTTTTCTCTATCATTGATTAGCCATTCACTGCAGACAGTCTCAAACATAATTTTCTGCCTTGATGGTGAAGGATGAAGACAGAAGCCTGATCTTTACCACAATTTGAGTGGATTATACTACTTTTGAAAACAAACACCATCAAAGCACTATTGTGAATGTCTTCATACAGTCTCACCATCTATGGATGTCATTTACACACAAAGAAAAGAAAATTGCCACCGAGCAACATAAGCTGTCTACTCATCTTTCTAAAAAATAGCATTGAAATGTTTTGGGTCAATTTTCTTTTTAACTAATTTGTTTAAAGGGTCCTTAGTGGACATTAAAACCCATTCACTTTCACAACCCTGGAAATGAACTTAGGAAATCCAATAAGATTTCTCCCACTCACAGCTTAACTTGATTAATCATCAAAGCACAGAGTGTTTCTTGGCTAAACATACTCCATCAAAAAAGTAGCTCAAGGAAGCATGGAGAGGGTACAATAGCAGTCAAATCTTTTTTTTTTATCCATCACTCCCAGCAGAGCTGCTGAAGACAAGATAATTACACCATATGCAGCTTGGGTACTATAAAAACCTTTCACTTCCTTTCAATTTTTCTTTTTTTCTTTTTTTAAATTCCCCATGGATTTATGTGAACCCATCCAGTTCGTTATTTTGACTTGCCGTATTTCTTTGCGATGTCAGTGTGATGAACATTAGCTGAAGTGTTCTGGTTTCCAGGCTGTGCAGTGTTTAGTGATGTGAAACTGACGGCCGTGACAGTGGACTGCCTGTCTTTCTATGGGAAACCACACACAGAAGACGCTCACACACACATGCCTTAATCCACAGTTTGACAGATTGATAGCAACATTTGACAGCAAGGAAGCATCAGTCACATTTCATGATGACAACCACTACAGGCCGGCAGATCAGGAGACCAACAATGTCAGCAACAGTGAGACACAGCCCAGGGGCATCTGCGCCCCTGAAGGCGCACAGGGCAATAGAGCAGGAAGAAGTACACCAAAAATATGTCAGTCTGAAGCAGGGTGCATGAAAAAAATAAGAATAATAACAAACTATTATATCGTTGAAGAGTATAAAAGTCCTCGTATATTATAGACTGTGGTTTTTGTAACTTAATTTGTTCTCATCCTGTTTCGTTGTTTGTGTTATTGCCATACATTGTGAAAGGAATTGTATATTTTGTTTTGCGTGAAAGACAGAAGTCATGAATACTTTTTTTTTATTAAAATATAGCCTTTTAATAAAATAAGAAGTATATTTACTGGCTGAATGAGGTTACCATTGTCTGAACAGTCGGCAAGTATTTGTTGAATGGTTCAAATAGACAACTAATCATAACACAGAACTGAAGTGTTGAGCTAATAGTGGGTAGGACAAATCAGACTGGCAGTTGAAACTTTATTTGCATAAGATCTTTCATTCAAGTCATTCAAAATTCAGATTGTTAGAAAAAACATAAAAAGTATCCTGATGTTGTTGTTGTTTTATAATTGAGGGATGTAAAACAACTAAATGCTTCGATTAAATGCTTAATTAAAATAAGGAAAACTACATCAAACTGAATTGAAAATTCCACAAGGAGCATTTTTATGGAGCATTTTACTGTTAGCCTGTGCATATATAACCAGTCACATGCACACAATTATTCGCACACCAGCGGTAATGGCTGCTGTGAGAAATGCTCGCCACACCATTGGGGGGGAACTTTAGATTCAGTTCATGTCCAAGGTCACATTAATTAAGTGAAACTGATTGAACCACCAACCTCATGATAAGAGAAGAGCCTGCTCTTTCCATGGATACTGTGTGTGTGAGTGTGTGTAAAATGATAAATGCGATTGTCAGTTTGTCCTGTGATGGAGTTGGGACCTGTTCAGGGTGTGTCCTGCATTCACCCATAGTCAGCCAAGACTGGCTCTTGAGTCTGGCAACCCTGAGTTAGAAGATGGATAGAGGGATTATTTTACTTCAATTTAAACTTGTCTGTGATTTGACGTGAAGAAAATAACAGGGTCCTGGTATTTTGCACGTACATATCTCTGCAGCAGTAACAAAGTCATTCTTAATCCAAAAAGCCGATTTCTGTTTGTATATCAGAAGAGAGAAAAAAGGTGGAAACCACTGGCCCAGAGTACCAGATGAGGTGTTAAGTGTATAATATTATTTTTCATGAAAAAGATGTCTCAAGTTGCTGTACAAAGTCAAACCAAATAAGGTTAACGTATACAATCTGCAATCATTCATATTGAGATTGAATATGTTCTACATTCCTTCTGTGATACCACATCCCCATCTAAGATATCCAAAGTCAGTCCAAAGCAGAGTTTCCTCGAGGAACGGATAATCATCACTTCTCTTGACTTGAATTCAGGCAGTGTAACAGGGCACCAAGTAAAGAAGCAGAAACTACAAAGTCGCACTGTGGTTTTGATCTCCAATCCATTGGGGCGTAAAGTCAGACTTTGCCCACAGAGAGGATATTCAAGATTCAAAATAATAGTCTGTCATGCCCTGGGCCTTTAAACTAATCCCTTTCCTTTTTCCTTCTGCTGAAGTCCTGAGTGAAGACACAAACACAGTATAAAATCAAACAGCTGGCATCATTTCCCTTGTATTCCTCAATGACCAGACTCACCTGGGGGAAATTAGTTGGTGGTGGCAAGTTATTTGCTCAACTTGACGCATCTGCTCTGCTATCTGCAGTAACTGACAGGATTACCAGTCGTGTTCCAAGCCCGAAGAGGCTCTGGGAAAAATGTGTAAAAAATGTAATCTGTGACATTTGAATCTGTGATCGAAGAATCTGCTTCCTGTTTTCTTTTTCTATTTGCAGTGATAACATCCTGGTTCTGGATATTTACTTTGAAGCACTGAACTACGAAACCATCGAGCAAAAGAAAGCCTATGAATTGGCAGGCCTTCTGGGTAAGGACAGGGCTGTCAAGTGTTTTCTTGGGAGTTGATAATATGCTGCATGCACAATGACAGATGCTTTTCATCTCAAGTGACAGTAACGCAAGCACTTGAATTTTTATAAAAGGTGTTCAGATCCCGGCAGACACAAAGCTCTCTCTTTAATCTATTGATGTTGCTCAACTGCATATTTCCAAACGTCCACATTTCTGTTAGTTCTTACGTATCAGATGCAAGTATGTTTAAATGTATGTTTTAGACGTGACATCTGAATCATCTGGATGCCTGGATATGACATCCATCTCTGTTGTGTATTCAAGAACAATCTATGCTTTCTGTTATTATTTCAGGTGATATAGGAGGTCAGATGGGTCTCTTCATTGGGGCCAGCATCCTCACTGTTCTTGAGCTCTTCGACTATCTATACGAGGTGAAATATTCCCCATGATTATCAACACCAGGAGCTATCTCTCTTGAATAAAACATGCAGCACGGTATATTTAATGGTAACTTGTGCCATCCAAGTATTTTGGAATTACATGCTCCCAAAATTGAGTTTTTCACACAGTGTTAAATCTCCACAAGGACTTATTTTAGTGAGCGTGACGAGCACTCTGTCCCACAACGACCCGGTGTGACACACACACACACACACACACACACACACACACACACACACACACACACACACACACACACACACACACCCACCCATACATTTCAGCAATGGCAATGCTGAATACATTAACATTTTGGATGCATTATACTTTAGATTAGTCGAGATGTCTTTGTCCACTCTCATTAGCAGGAGTAGCTCTGTGCTGCATGCTTCCTCGATGCTTTCTCTTCTGCCTGCAATACTGAGTGGGTTGCTGTTTGTCCTTGTTTGGATGTTAGCATGTGTGTGAGGTGGACAAAAAGAAAAGCAGCACCTGTTCACGTGCAGGATCGATACAGCGACATAATTAAAGACACATAAAATCAATTTAATTTACATTCAATCTTGCCCGATCCTTCAAACCGCTCAAAGTATGTAGGTTTGAGTGATGAAACTGCACAGTAGAAATAGAAAGGGTATTTGGATGATCTCCAGAATCAACAACAACAACAAAGAATCTCTATGAATATTGTGTTTTGATCCTCAAAGGTCAGTGAAGTGTGTTCTCGTCCGTTTTCAGGTGATCAAGTACAAGCTGTGCCGGTGCATGAAGAAGAAACACAAAGGCCGCAGCAACAATGACCGGGGAGCTGTGCTGAGCCTGGATGATGTGAAACGCCACGTCAGTAGACTGCTGCTAAGCACTCACACTGTGTCAGCCTGCATTGCTTTGACAGGGGCATACTCTCATCTTTGTCTCCATTGGGTGGGATGTGAGGAAGATGAAACAGCGGTGGTGGGAGGAAGAGCAAACGCAGGCTGGAAGAGATAGAGATGGAGGAAAAGAAGGAGGGATGGACATGAGAAACACGGAGGAGAAAAAAGTGATTGAGGTGTGGGGGGGAGGAAAATTGAGAGCGAGGAGTCGGGGAGGGGAAAGTGGCTTGAATTTAATCAAAGCTGGGGGACAGCACCAGAAGGGACAGGCTGGAATTAGAGCTTTGGAAGGTGTGACAGCTTACTTATTTCCAAGTGTAAATGAAGGCAGTTCACTTTAATTGTAAGTCAGAGCCCAGCCAAAGAAAGAAGGTAGAGATGTGCCCCTCCACTGATCTCCTTTCTTGGCTTGAGTTCTTGTCTTTCCATCTTGCTTGGATATTTTTTCCCGCCTCTGCGCTCCTGTTTTATGCTACAGTCCCACTGCAGGAAAAAGTGGTTTAACACTGACTTTATCAACAGGACTGTGATTTTTTTTTACATATTTATTTTTTTAATTTTAATTGTTCCTTCATATGTGATATATTTCTAAGCTAGTCTGGTCATGTCACTTTTCATTTGATTTTTACATGACAATTCTGCAACATAGGATTATCACATTGAAACAGTGATACCAAAAGCAGCCACTGCTCCTCAGGAACCCTTTGTTTGAATTAATAAAAATTCTTCTTTCCTTTAACATTTCGTCTTACTTTTGTCAGCACCTATTTTACAAAAACTCCAAGATTGGTACACATATACCGACATGAGTTCCATCTACATATGCTTACAGGACTTCGTTTGAAGACGGCGTGCAATGTTTGATGTCATACTACGTCGCTCGAGGGCAGTGAACTGTTCACGAGAAATCAGAATATGAACCACGATGCCAAAAAAATAAGAATTCTGCAGGAATCTGAATTGCGAATTACGACCTGCAGTGTGACTTTGGCACTAGTATTTCCCCTGCAAGATCATTTGTCTCCTCTGTCTTCACCCTACTTTGTCTCACTTCTCTCTCCTGTCACCTCTTCCTCTCAGGCTCCTTGCGAGAACCTGCGTTCACCGTCAACGTATCCTGGCAACATGCTACCTCATCATCCAGGCCAGGGTAACTTTGAAGACTTCACTTGCTGAACCCGACCCCGGTGGAGCTTCAAAGTGCGCGTTATGCAACCAAAGCCAACCATACAACAAGAACTATCCGACGCAGGGGGAGTGAGGAACTGATACAAAATCTAGCTGAGGTACTTTTTACAACAACAAAAAAACTGAAGAAAACTGACAAATCAAACATGACAAAGAATTTTCACCCAAGGCCAAGTGAGGAGGAAGTCCTGAATATGGGGAAGAAAAAAAAATCTGTTAATTTTCTGGAGAACATTTCATGCAGCTCTCTTAAACTCTGTTTTTCCTCCGGAATACTGCCGCAAAGGATGCTCATGGAGAAACCTTGCCAACAAGGACCTCTTCTCTCTCTTTCTCTCTCTGTCTTTCTCTCTCTTTCAAAAAGACAAAAAAATGCAAAAATAAACATGGGATAATGTACAAATATATCACCATAGACGACAGATCAGAAAAAAAATAAGCCCCTTTGCCTTTACATAATACAAAAACTCATCATGGTTTTACCGAACACCGGCCTGCTAGTGTGACAAATACTGCTTACTCCACTGTACATGTAGCAACATCTGTAACTGTTGCAGCGCTTCATAAAACAACCGCTGGACTTTATGTAGTTCGTACGAGAATGTATCTTTGTTCACAATGAGTGTAGTGCAGGGACACTTTCAGGGGGCGGCGGCGGTGGCGGTGGCTATTGTGATGGTAGACGTGTATCGTCTACCATTAAAAATGTACTGGTGAAGATTTCAGGTCTCATCATGTAAATGCATGCAAGTATTCATCCATTGCATGTTTCTTTCATATCATTTCCAATTTTAGTTAATTCATTTTTACATATATTTCTATATATATTTATATTTATATACACTACCAGTCAAAAGTTTGGACGCAAGGTTCAAGGTTTTTTTGAAACCTTGGTACATTGTGGATTCTCCATAAAGGCATCAAAAATATGAATGAACACATATGGAATTATGTTGAAAACAAACTGTGAGATAATTCAAAACATGTTTGATATTTTAGATTCTTCAAAATAGCTTCACTTTGCTTTGATTACTGCTTTGGACACTCAGCCTTGAGGTGTGCCTTCACAGGTGTGCCTTATCAAGGTTCATTTGTGGAATTTCTTGTCATTTGTGGAATTTCTTGCCTTTTTAGGCTACATTTACTCATACCCAGTTTTTTGTTACAAAAACTGATATTATGGATCTATAGGATTGGTGCACTAAAAAGTAATTCTGCACTTTGGGTCAGTTTGTTTGCACAACATCAACATGAATGTCGCTGGTTCTAGCTCAGATAAGTGCATACAAAAGTTTGAGCTTTTTTCTTCTTTTTTTTAAATTATTTTAAGCATGGTATAACCACATGAGCTCCTGGTATTAAAGCAAATGGCTTTCATAAGTTAATATAAGAGTCTGTGAATGACCTGCAGCCCACTTATTCAGATTTATTCATTTAGGTTTGAGGACTATTTTATGTTCTGTAAAGCTGTAAAGTGCACTTTCATTATTCGTGCAACCACGAATGCTTAACGATTACAAAGACTTTCATTCCCTAGTCATTGTCAAAATGCTCTCAGAATATTAAAGAAACAGTCGCATTACTTATTTCGGATTTAATGTTGTCAGTATTAAGTACTGCATTAGAATATCTGTGTCAGCAATCGTTAATATTTTATTTTATGAATAACAGATATCGGGACGTATCCAATATCATATATCGATACTGCAGAGTGAAAGTAAAAGGGCCAACAAGTGTTCAGCATCTCTGTGAACTCTTTCAACTATTTCAGATGACGGCCTCGTGACACTCATCAAGAGAATGCTAACAGTGTGCAAATCCATAATCAAAGCCAAGTCTGGCTACTTTAAGGAATCTATGATTTGAATAATATTTTGAGTTATTTCACAGTTTTTTCTTCACTACATAATTCCATATGTGTTTATCCATAGTTTTGATGCCTTCAGTGAAAATCTACAATATAAATAGTCCTGAAAAACATTGGCTGGTAGTGTACGGTATATACATATATACATTATAATTACCAAGTTTGCCTCAATGAAATACAGGAAAAAGAAGATACATACCGTATATTTCTATGTATGTGTGGCCAGAGACTGTTTTGTGCCCAAGCAGGTTTGAGGAGTGTTTGATTGTGCAAATAGATGAGCTGCACTTAATTTCATTCATCATCCTTTTTATTTCTTCACGTTTTATTTTACACGTTTTCCCGATGAGTCAGAGAATCTTCATTCAGCTTGGTTTACTCTCATCTCAGCAGCAGGATGAGGTGTGGAGATATTTCGGGGTTTTTTCTAGGTGACTTGATTGCTGAAGTCCTTGGAGTTTTTGTGGGGCTGTTAAAAAAAATTCTGTATCTGTGTTCTAGTTGCAAAAGTCTTATCAAAGCACAATACCGCCCGTATGTAGAGGTGATGTAAAAGAAAACGTACTATTCTTCTTGATATATTGTCATATTATTAATATCGTGTTGATCCGACTGTTTTCGGTTGTTTTTTTCTTTCATATAAAAACATACTCAGTATTGCCTGATGATCCTGTTTCCATCTTCCAGGTAATAGGCTGGTCTATTTAGTTATCAAAGCATAAATAAAATGTAAATATCATTTTGGAAAATTGCTTGTTCTCTGATGTTTTATTCTTATATCTTGCTGTCTTTCCGAAGCCTATATTTGTCCCTTTGATTAAAAGCAGAAGCAAAGCAATGTATTTTTTTAGCACAAAATACGGTTCAAACGTTCATTTTTTAATCAAGAGGAGCTCTCAGAATATCTGATTAAGCATTCTGCACTTCAGCCAAGTCATTTTTCACTATCGCTGTTTTCCTCCAATCTACATGTTATCTCGTGTTTTGCTTCATACAACATTTTCCAGGAATTAAATCAGCATCAAGAAAAGGGTTTTGGGCAGGAGTGCAGCATTAAATGAGATACTGCTTATCTATTTTAACCGTTCGTCTGTGCTGTGGTTTGAACAGCTGCAAACCACAACACTGGTGTTTTTCAAGCATCCTAACTCTTGCAGTCTAATTACAGTTACAGCTCCTGTATGACAAAGGGATGGATGAGAAATATCCTGCACAGCCGATACAAGCTTTATCGAGATTGTCAGTCAGCCAGCGTCCGCTTATTCTGGGCGGCTTTTCTCGTATTCTACTGTACATCTGGTGCTGCCAACTGCTGTGCTTATATTAGAAAACTGGCTCGGTGATGCATGACTCCCTGAATATTAGAGCCCAGTTATACGACCTCAAACACGGACTGCCTCAAAAATCCCGTTTGCCTCTCGGTCAGCTGCACATCTTTCCACCTCCACCCGAGGTTAATCCAGGACATCAAATCTACTGTTTTTGCATTTTTTTTTTTCATCTCCTCTTTTAACAGGAAACTAACACGTAAACATTGTTCATCAGAAGTTGGCATGCACTCATTTTTTATTATTCAGAAGAGAAACCTCAGCTGGTAGCCACACATTAATATACAAGTGTTTGAGCTCCCAGGAACCAACTTCAACATCTGATGAGGATTTTGTTTCTCCTGGTCTGAGCATCTGAAGAATATTTTAACCACTTTTGTTATTTTCTGCTGTACCTGCCAGGAAGACAAATTAATCCCCCCCAAAAAAAGGATGAAAATATGGTTCTGTTCATTTTCTGCTTGCATTTGTGTACCTGAACAGTGGGGACTGAGAGGATTGTGAGGAGTGTCAGGATTCAGCAAGGCTTCCTGACAGTGGCAGAAAACTGGAAGAAAATGCTTACTGCATCCTGATCACGCTCCAGGGCAAAGTAAATGGGAGATTTTGTTGGAGGTGGCAACACTAGCAGCAGTTTAAATAATCTACAAATCATTTATAAAAAATAAAAAAAAAGGATTACGGTAGTAAGATTTTCTGCATTGCTGCGATCCGAACTGATCGCCTTCCATTCTTGGAAGCAGATCCATAAAACTTGCCAACACCATCTCTCCTCACCAGCCGGGGTTAAATCATGATGTGCTCTCTGTCCCTCACAGATAAAAAGATCAGAAATGACCGCCCCCTCCGTGCTTTCACCTTGTTGGTTGACACGCAGCCAATCTCTGGACAGTATAGGAGCAAAATTAAAGAGAGTTACTCCTGCAATAGAAGCCTTCCCAAACTGTCCACCCTTTTTAAATGGCTTTAACTCCCTCAGCTAATCGCCGCGAGCAGCTGGATGTTCTATAAAAGGATTTTTCTGAAGCTAATGTTTCTGTGTTCCAATTTAAAGAGTTGTGCCACTGTAAGATTCTCAGCTCAATCTGACAGTTTAAATCTGCCTTCATGTGTTCACCCTGCAGCATCATTTAAAACCTGGGGTAATTTACCATAATCCTGTTATCACATCTTATTATCTACAGCAACAAGGAGATTACACTTTTTTTTTCCTCACAATTCTTTTATATGGTTGGGTTGTGTTCTATCAATGCTGATTGAAACGCACACATTATCACTCAAGTTGATCCATACTTCCACTGCCGTGTCTGACCCATCAGATGGACTGAAAAAGTTGCCAAGCAGTCTTAAAAAGTCATGTTTGGTTGGAGTCTTTTATAAAGTCACAATGAGAAATTGGGTTTGTATAGATTTTAATGAGTCCACTGTTATACCTGTCCATTTATTGATATTAAATGAGGAATTAAAAATGCTCAAAAAAAGCAGGAAAGGACAGAATTTACGTGATATATTACACATTTTTGAAAGTTCAGCCTGGTACAGGATGTAGTTAAAAGCAGGAATGAATAGAAATGTTTTAATGTTATCAATAATTGCCTTCCAGTAATAACATGTACATTTTTTTTAGATTAGCAACGCTAAGTCGTTTAGTTTCTGGTGTCTATGCCTAATATGTAAGGGGAAGCCTTCATGAACTCAATAATTCATCCCCAGTTTCCTCTAGATTAGATATAATTATTAACACTCATTGAAAACAGCCACACTGTCTGGGATGGGTTTTCTTTCAATGGCTACCCATTAAGGTTAACTTGTATTGACCCAAAGGGGGTGGGGGTATTTTTACTCCGATTCTCATTGTGCACACTGGTCTAGATTTCTGGATCTTTACCGTGTACATGTTATTTTTAAAACAGAATCACTCCAACTTGGTCCTCTCACTCCTGCCGGCCTGTCAGATGAGTCACGTTTCTGGTATAAATTTATCCTGTCAGATCTCGCAGTGCAATTAGGATGCTCAACCGTTCATCATAGATAAGGCTGAGGCCGACTCCTTTGGCTCCACTTTACATTCAGCTCATTAAGAGGATTAATAATCATAGTGCGGGCAACTTTCTCAACACTGAAAGAGCCTGGATTAGATTATAAACTTAGGTCTCTGAGATTTGTCCTTTCTCTTGTTATAAGTATGAGCCTTCATTCATTTATTCAATAGCATGGCTGCCAGGAAGCCTGTAAGGGATAAACCTAATCAACTGCCATCTTACCTGCACAGAGAATAAAATCCCCTCCAGAGATCCGAAGAACAATGCAGTGCATTAGTTACTTCTCATGCCTGTAAATGAGAATTTCTTTTTTGCAACTAGTTCCAAAAAAGCATAATGTACCCCCCTCCTCCTCCTCCTCCTCCTCCACCTCTTCCTCTCACCCGTGCTCACACAAGCACACTCTGATCAAACACAAACAGGCAAACAGATGGGATGCTATGTTTCGTTCTGCTGTGGCTTTGTAGTAATTGTGGGTAGTGTAGCGACATCGAAGTTGGGAAAGAATGAAGCGGTTGACGCTGTGGATAACCCGCAGCACTCAAGCTGCTGCGCTCTTGCTTGTTGTTTACTTGTTAACGCATAAACCACTTAAGAGGTCAATGGCCTCGGTCTGTCTCTGTCTTCAGAGAAACTATTATACCATCCAGTATGGAGGAGCGGCGTTTGAGATTTAGATCCCTTAATAAATGAGGAAGGGGCTGATTTACTAATTTATGAGCCTCTGCTATGATGAAAGCAAGTGGAATATGTGTGATAGCTGTAGAAGTCAGCTCAAAATTGAAGATTCAGATGGATAACAATACTTTCTGTGAGTTACTGGAGTACTAAAAAAATTAAATTGTGTGTGGTTTACATTTTAAAGAATGGTTGTGGCCCATTAGCTGGTGCTCCTTAATGTACAGACTACCTTTTTTCTTTTGGAATCTCATTTTCATTGTTGTTGAGCGGTGAGTTTCCTGTTTTTAAAGGAGTCGTCCCGTGGGAGTTTCATTAGTAGTCTAATTTCATGATGTGGTAAATAGACTTCATTTTGTTTGAATGTTTTACTGCATTAGCAGTCTCAAATTGCTTCACAACAGGGACACAACTGCCACTACCCATAAAGAATCAGGAGCAATTTATCATTTGTCGTCTTGCTGAAGGACACTTCAGCCTCAGCACATAGACAGGCACAACCCAGGATCAGACTATCCACTCCAGGATTGGTGGAAAACACTCTCGACCACCTGAGCCACAGCCACCAACAACCTGAAGAAAAAATATGTTGCTATTCTAAAACAGACAAGGGAACACAACATTTTGATGACAAAAAAAATCACGAATTTGTCTTCTATTTAATGTTAACATTTCTGAGTACATTCTCTGAAACTATATTTATCCTCATTAAGCATCTTTTATTTATTAAACACAAACAAAGGGAGTTTATCTTTAGATTGAAATAAATGCAATTTAGACAGTAAGCCATTTTAAACAATCCCTTCTGCTGCAACATGTAGTAAAATGTGTTAAAAAAAAAACATGTTTTGATACGAATTTAGTTCAATCCAAAAGTGCAACAAATTACTTGAATGTGTGCTTTATTTGGTGAAACTGAAAGATCATGCCGCAAAAACATGCCGCTTCTTAGCAACTGCATCATTGATTTCTTGGCGTGGGTTTCAGTGTTGTTATATCTGACAATAAAACAGTATGATTTCCAGAGAGCAAACTATAAATAGCAGTTACTTGAATAAAATAAAGTTAATTTGTTCTTTCTGGTTTGTTTACAAGGTCCTTTTAGGCCAGATTGAGCAGGATGTCTTTGACAACCTGCTTTGGAGTAATGACCACTGTCAAAGATTGTAACCTGGACAAACTTTAACCCTCACACTGTCTGCTATATATCAAAGAGTCTCTCTAGACATCACAAAGACCGACAAAGATAATCATTGGTGTTTTGACACCTTTCTACCACAAATGTTTAAAAAAACTTTTTAAAAAATATTTTAATCAAGATGAACTTGCATTCCTTTCATTATTGAAGAGGCCTGAATATGAAACTACGTTGAAAAACATGTTCCCAAATGCTGCAGAAAAGTCTTTCCGCAGTTCATGTAGACTTGGGGAAGTAATTTCTCATGTGACATTTATGCCATTTGCACGAAACAGGGACACTTGAAGCCCTAATCGCTAAGGACATTGTGGCTGCTTCGTCCTTCGATATCATTTTCTTTCCCCAACATCAATTTACTTTCAGACTGATTGTCAGGCCTCAGTCTGTGTTATTGGAGCAAAAACCATCTCATCTCTTTCATTGTTTTTTTTTATGTCTTTTTTTTTTTCCCAACAGGATAAAAAAAAAAAGAAGAAATTAGTGAAGAAGTCATTCAAATCAAAAACACATTCGGGATCTCAAAAGTTTCTTTTTCGATTTCCCACGTACAACTAAAACTACCAGGTGTGTCAGATGTTCAGATTGTTATCCTTCATTTGATGTCATCAAGGAGGAAATGAGCCGTGAGGTCCCCCCAACTCATCTATGTCCACAAGATGAACAAGCGGTCCCGCAGCAGATGGCCCGGCCTCCACAAAGCCATGATCACAATAATCCCGGAGTCAAGGCTCGACTGCATGAAGAGCCAAGATGAATTCACAAGAGAGCTGTATTGAGAAAGAAAGACAGGCGCAAACAACCTGCCAAGTACCCTAAACATCAATGAGAATTGGTATTGTTATAAAAGCCAGTGGTGATCACACACCGTCATCTGCAACATGCATGAAGATTATATATACATGCTATTCGTGTCTTATTTGAAAAGCCTCCTTAATTTGTTTGGAATCCTTCAAGCATAGCATATCCATTATAAGATGTACATTTTCTCCTCGCATTTGACTGCGAGGCTCCAGATGCTGTTTTTGTTTTGTTTTTAATCGAGTTTGCAGTGTCTGGCAGGCAGGTGAGCGTCATGACACTATGATAAACACAGGGTTAACCTCATTACTGATCCTGTGACAAACCCAGGCAGGCCTACGGGCCTGCTTAGTCTGGGTTTAGTCCACATCGACAAATGAGGTGTTCAGCAAACATGAGTTTTGAAAATGATGAGTATAATTCAGTATATTTAAGAAGGACTGAAATTACACTGTGGAAGAAAAAAATATTTTGTGAGTCATGTTGCTGGCAATATCATGTTTGCCACTCTTTAATTGAAAACTAAAAATAAGAATAATGCAATCAGATTTTAATAAATGCTGTCAGTGCCCTGCGGTTCATTTAAATTAATTAAATTTGTGGTGTCATTATGCTTATTAAATTTCATATTCAGATGAGGATAACATGTCATGTCACAAAGCTATTACATAATACCACTTTGTGACATGGTTTACTTTTTTTAATCAAATATTCGGCTCCCTCATTATGTCGTGAGAAGAATATGATGTTTCTTTAATCTGTTTTGATTTGTGTCATTTATATCCTGCATTAAACGACATGATGCAGAGAATTGTTCAACTTCAAAAACAATTGTTAACCACGATCTCTCATAAATAGATGAGATTATCCTGTTATCTTGTGGTGTTAAGAGGTTCTTATGATTTCACAAATGTATGTGGGATCAGGTTCATTAAATTGATGGAAAAACACATTAAATTCTATGCATATACATAGACCAAAATTACAATATTTCTTTCATCCCACACATGAAATCATTCATTTACTCGTATTAGCATCAACGTTTGTGTGTGATGAATAATAACAACAAGTAATAGGGTGCCACTAAAAATCTGAGGATTGTGTACATCCTATATGAATATGAGCTCAATGAAATGTTCTCACTCTCAGACAGAGCCCTGGGGCCCACCTGACATCACAGTGGAGGGCTGGGATTTGAAGGACTTGTACTGGATTAAGTGAGTGTGGCCTGAGGAATATGAATGAATCAGTCTTCGAGGATGTGTGAAAGATGCCGATAGAAAACAATCTATTGAGGAGGAGGATGTGAGAAACTGTATCGAACCACACAATCAGATCAATTTGGATGAAAGTGAGCAAGAACTGGCTGCCATGAGAAGGCCCTAAAGGATTTTAATGTGGGCATTTTTTTTTCTATAGCGGTGCTGCAGCACTAACATCTTGATTCACGATGTTTCAAAGGAAGCCCCTTTTCTAAACCCCCATCAAAACTTATAAATGTAATGCTGAACTATTCACAAGTATTGCATTAGTGTAACTGCTTTACAAAATACAAAACGTCCAGGTTTTTTAATTGGAGATACATCCAATAAAACTGTATTTCTTGTTTCAGAAATTTAACTTTTAAAGTTTCACCTTATAGCTTTAGCAATCAATACCTAAAACCATCAAATATGGCTGATTTTGATTTTGTTCATAATAGGTTCATGTTTAAATTTTCATTATTTATTCTTGAATCAGTTCATGACAAAATCGTCTATTTAAAATCCAAAAATCCTCATGCAGAAATGCGCTTTTCTTCCCACCCTACAAGATTAAGGACTGAATCTTAATCTCCCGAGGGGGCTGCTGCTTGCCAAAATTTGCTTTCTGAAACCACTTATTTCTTATTGAAAAGACTTTTTTTAAATAAACTTTCTTTTGCGAGTCATGAAAAAAGCTAGTTCTGCTTAAATCATCTATCAACATAACCTGGGATCATGAAGTGTGTTTTTATTATCATTTGCTCAAAGTCATATTAGATATTTTATTGCTTTACCTTTGCTATTGCTCTGTCTTACTTTGTCACCCAACTTTTCATAAAACCTCTAATATTAAACTTTATTACCAATATTCCTCAAACAGTTTTGGTTCTGGAAAAACTTGTTCTCATTTTAATGCTGAGATTTACTGCCAGGAGGGTTAAAACTTTCTAAAAAGTTTTTTTTTTTTAACATTGTGGTGCATACGAATGAATAATTGTACATCTTATTGCAGTACATGTAACAAGCAGCGGGGGGCGCAGCGGCATCATCAAGCCCCCCTAAATATCGTTTCTACTCTCGCGGTGTTTGCGCACCACCACCGGCGGCGACATTCGTGGAAGAGATGGCGTCCAGAGGGGGTTTTCAGTCGGCTCCAACGGTTGGCGGCGGTGGAGGAGCAATGGGACCAGGACCTCCAGTACCGGGCGCAGGACCAGGCATGGGTCCTGGGGCTCCCGCCGGAAGAATGGGGTCGTCGTCCGCGGCGCAGAACTCCATGTATCGCTCTCCGATGCCGGGGCCTGGGTACATGGTGAGATATCGCTCCATCTTTGCTGCTGACGCGTTAGCCGGTCCGCGAGAACAAAGCCCCGGACCGCCGCTTTGTTACCGCCGGCTAACGTCAACCTCCTCGACCGGTGCGGCTCGCAGCCCACACTCGTGCTGCTGACCCGGTGTAGAAGTGGCGACCTCGTCGGAAACATTTAAACGGCCGCTGTGATTGACGCTGGGAGTTTGTTTGTTGTTTGAACTGGCTAACACTCCCGCCCGCTAACAAGCGAGCTTAGCCTCCGAGTCTCTGCTAGCTTAGCCTGCTAGCCCGGCTAACCATGAAACAAACACGTTTTTTCTTAAAAACGTTTTAAAGTATGTTGATAGTAGTTCGGTAAATGGTTTGTTAAAGCCAGCGTCTCGTGCTCAATCGTGTACCAAAATTAGTTTGAACTTGTGTTAAATTTCAAAGTATTTTACACTTGGAGACTACTTTTGAAAGAAATGGCTGCAGCATCACTTTCAGTAAATGCAAATTCCCTTTAACTTCAGCAGAAGCCCCATGTTGTATCTGGAGTATATTGTCCTTAAATGTAAATGGAAACTTCTGCAGCAGTGCAACAGAAAATGTATTAGTTTTTCTTCTTTGACTTTTTGCTACTGGCCTCGCAAATAAATGAAATCTTGAGGAATGCATCTACATTTTTCGGGTATCAAACAATCTTTAGTGGCTTCAGCTTCTTAAATCAATCAGCTCCGTTAAATTATAGTGGAGAGATATTATTTTGATATCCTTTATCATTCCCACTGTGGACAATTTACAGCTTTAGTAAGGCGAGAAATTGTATGTGTGATGTTTCAGTTAACCCATAAGATTTATCTTTTACTGGTTATAACAGCTTAAATGCAGCAGTTATATTTATGAAGCTGTTAAACACACGATGCTGCCTTTTAGTTTAGTGTAACAACTCACAAGTGAAGTAATTTAAGAAGATTTTTAAAGGGGGTGGTAAAATTCACATATATGAATCTAGAATCACAACTTTAAACAGTTCTAAACAATGAGGATTATGAGAGCTATTTTTAATTGATCAGAATCTGGCCATTTATTTGGCTCCTCTCTGAAACCTCAATTTATATTGTGTTAGAGAAGTGTTGAGTGAACAACCTGGTGACTGTGATCGTGGCAATGAACATCTCAACTTAGTTTCAAAATAAATATTAATTGCTGAGAATACAAATCTGAAATTACTTTATTTCTCAAGAGATTATGCGAGATTGCTCTCGCCCATGAGGCAGACATCCAGAGAGGTAAATGTTTCTGTCCACACCAAACTTCTGGTATGATGGTATAATGATTAAAAAAAAAAAAAGATTCAAATACCTGTACTGATGCAAATACACCAATTAGTATGACGACCTAAGGCCACTGCAACTATAAAAAATTTTGTTTTTGTAGTAGAATTTTGCCCAAGTCCATCTCTTAATCTGAAAATTGAGCTCGAAACAGATGGTTCACTGTTTGATTAAAGAACCATGTTTCAAACATTTATCGCAATCATTTAGCAAAAATGTATCGTTAGAAATTATACTATAGACCAATTTTTATCTGCTGGTTGTGAAACAATGTCATTCATACAACATTACGACAGTGAAATTAATGTATTTCACATGTAGCTTTCTCCTGGTACCGGTAATAACTTTAATCACCCTTCATACTCAACAAGATTACCAACGATCAAGATGTCTTCTCTGGGAGCAATCGGTTAGGGGAAATGTTTTATGAATGTAGAACTTGAATGTTGGTGTTGTGTACATCTCATGTTACTTTAATATACATGCATGTGTTTTGATTAACACTGTTCGAAGCATAATTGTTTTATGACAAGGGTTTGATTAATTTTGCTGGATTTTAGGAGAGTCTGCAAGTGTATTGGTGGGGTTACTTGTTTTTTGTTTTTGAACCTCTTCAGGTGACTACAACGTTTTTACCACTTGCTATGAATGAAAATATTGAAGTGAGAGTTGAACATCTTGTCTACAATGGCAGACTTGTGTCATATAATGCTGGTTTTAATTAGTTGTTTCCTCTTAACCGTTTAGTATTGACTTGGCTCATTCGGGAATCTCCATCTCCATTTAACGCCCCCTCAAAAAAGTGCCCACCAACAGTGGGCGTGCACACAGTTTGTCAGTCAAGCCATCAAACACCCATCACCACTCGATCCAGCACCAGAAATAATTTTATTCATGACCAAGGTTGTTAACTATCATGCGGCAGCCCGTCAGTATTCAAAGCTGCAAAGCCATTAGACAGCACTCCCCTCTTCACCATAGTGCTGATGAAATGGCACAATGAGGAAGTCCTCCTCTCACTCAACCAGCACAGTTTGGCAGTGCTTTGATCTCGAAAATGAAAATAAGGTAGCTTGAAGGCTGTGTTGGAAAATAAACTGGCATATAATTACACCACTGGAGCAATGCACAACACTGAAGTGGCGCATCTAGGTATCAATCTGCATGGAACCGCTGCTCCTGTGAGTGGCGCTATCCACGCTCCGGCTAATTAAATATTGTTTACCCAGAGACTGATCCCATCCTGTCTGAGAAGGAGGACTGAAGACTTGGTTATAAAGGCACAAAAAGCATAAAGCAGCACGTCTATACTGAAAACACAAGATTTGACTCATAGATGTCAATTTCCTTCAGTGTCAGACTTCAACAGAGGGAAATTTTAATTTGAAACAATAGTTGCATGCTCCGCTCCAATCTCCTGGTGCAGGATCACCTGCTGGTGTCACAGAAAAGAAGTCTGCTTCTTCTGCTGGAATATAATACTGTTTGCGATGCACTGCCCCCTGCAGTTTGGGAGCAGAATCGGCATGCAGTATAAATGGCACACGTTCTCTCTGTCCGATTCAACGTGTCTTAGGTTCCACACATTGTGCCCGTGTGTCAAGCACAAAACTGCCTTTGTCATGATGAGGATCAGCAAAAAGCTTGATAACAAGCCACTAATTGCTGTCAGCTGTGTTGATGTGAGGGCAGGTTGAAAACGTACAGGGCTTCAGCCCTCGAGAACCAGGATTGCAACCCGTCCCCTACAGAGTGATGTTCATATTTCAATCACAATGTTTAGTCTTTAGATTAATCCACAAGTTATAATGGGAAGTTTTCAGCTGGTAGACAGAGAAATTAGTTACCAGAAACGTGAATTAAGCCAGTGACAGGGTAAACCCGGTTACAGTCGCATATTCACATGGATCTTAGGCTGTCCCTTGAGTTTTTAAGCCCAAGAAATGTCCAGTAGAGTAAGTTTAACATGCAGCATTTTCTTTTTATCAAAATGTGGGGGTTTGTGTATTAATTCCTGATGATAAAATGTTGGGTCCTTTTGTCGGTGATCTGCAGCAGTAGAAACATTTGCTGCTTAGCTACTGACAACCTCAAATACCGTTTAGTGAAAAGATGCTACATTTTTTTCCCCTCTCTTCGTCCTTGGCTGCTTTCAATCACACAAGCAGCCTTTCACAACTTAATCAAAGAGGCTTCATACTCTGAATGCTGCAGATCTCCAGTTGTTCTCCAGCAAACCAAGGTTGTACTCGTGTATAGTGTAGAAAGCACTCAGTGATCGACATGCACTCACCGTCTGCCCACACTGCTCTGTGCGGAAAAGGCAGAGCCCATTCATCTGGACCATATTGTTGAGAAGTCGGTGTCCGTCACCGTATCTTCATTCCACCCTCTGCCATAGGCTTGGACAGAGTGTGTTTTGCCTTCATTTGTCAGACTGACTGCTGCAGGAAGCGCTTACAATCAGTAACTTGCCATTTATCCGTCTCTCGTTGGTACTCATGCAGTCAAATACAAGAAGTCGCCTGTTTGAGTTCTTACTGCAAGGCTTGGTGAGTTTACAGTTGTTGGTTTTGTCTGTACTTATCAGAGAGATGGGGGGGGGGGGGTGCCAGGCGTCAAATATCAAGGGGTTTGTCAGTTTAAAACGAGTCCTGTTATTTTGTGATTTTTTTTTTTATGTCCCACTTTGTGCCTGTTAGAGTAGAATGCATTGCCAATATTTTGTGAGCACATCTAATTCTTCTACTAGACAAAAAATATTGTTAAACAATGAATTCATGGTTAACGTGAATTATTTTTGAAGCCATCTTCCTGCACTTTAAACAATTTGTATGGTTTGCACTTATTTCAGATGTTCTATTTTCAAGCACAGCAGTTCATAAACTACAAGGTTAGAATATAATACAAATGCATTCATTTGCTAATTCGCCATGTTTTTCTGCTTCATGACAAGAACTGCTTCCCAAAAATTGTTTTGTTTTTTCAATACCTGAGTTGTATTTTCTTCTCAAATAACTGACATGATGTGTCCCTGTTTTTCTGTCTTTTGTTAACCTGCATAATCCGACTTTTTTTTTCTAAATAACACTCTTCATTGGGTCTTGGAGTTGCTATGTTGTGGCGTAATTCAGAGTCACTCATCAGAACTACATTTGCCAGGGTTGATTTCCAAGCATTAAAGTTTAATTTTCTGTGAGCATTTTGTGCTTATCAAACCGGCATTACTTGTGAACGTTCGTCTGTGATTTTCTTTTGAGTTCTTCCCCTGACAGAGTGGTAATGTTTTGGGTTGTCGCTGGTCTTTTGTCCTGTGTATGCTGCAATAGGTTCCAGGCCCCTGCAAAACGACTCTTGGTAAAATGGTTATAGAGTATGTAAGAATTGAACAATTCAGCTTTGTATAAATTGCACAATGAAGTAAGGGAATGTTTTATTAATCTTGAAAAGAAAGTAGTGCAGCTTCTTGCATGTATCCAGTGCAGTGGGGCTTCATCTAATTGAATAAATATGTCAAATGCACATTGCCTGCAGAGAAAATTGTAGTTCGAATCAGTAAGCCTTTTCCAGTACATATATTGTGTGTTTATCATTAACGGTTAACTTGCAGTGCATATTGTGCAGCCAGGGTGAAAATATGAACATGTTTATACCTCATAGAATTTATTAAATCCTTTGGTTTCTTACCAAATGAAGAACTTGAAGCAACTTGAGAATTTAAAAAAGAAACCACTTCATTTGATATTTCTTTTCTGTGCAGAGACATGGCATGCCCCCATCCAGCCGAATGACCCCACAGGGACCGGCCATGGGCCCCCCAGGATATGGCAACAGTCCCGTGTCTCGCCCAGGAATGCCTGGGGTCATGGATCCGTCTCGCAAGCGGCCGGCACCCCAACAAATTCAGCAGGTTCAACAGCAGCAGAGCCGCAACCAGCAGTAAGTAATCGTTATCATGCTGCAATGCTCAAGTTACAAAAACCAGCAGTTATGTGTGAAGCTGATCCACATTCTTATTGGTGTTCTTGTGTGTACGTGTTGAGTGTGTCATCTCTGTCGCCTTGAATAATCTTTCCCAGCAAGACGATTTAAAATTGGCCTCAATTATGATTTTAATATAAAAAGATAATTGTTTTGATTTGCTTCACTGATATAATGGAAATCTTTTAACATCAAATGATCAAGCAGGGTGTTTTTTTTTTTTGTGCGTAACTCAAATTGCTTCACAATTAATGGACGAACATTAAAAAGGAAAAAATATTTGCAAACGTACCGACATATTTTCACATATTTCTGAGTATGGATACACCACACATACCGTGATTTCTGAACTATTGAGCGCACCAGAATATAAGCTGCACCCACCATTTTATTTAAAAAGGAACAAAAAGAAATGTCTGAGCACCTGAAGGCATCACTTACAGCATGAAGCTCGTTAACCCTTAAAGAGCCTCATCATCTGCTTGCAAGGTTCAGAGCAAGTTCAAAAAAAAAAAAAAAAGTAGTGGTTTATCATCCGGAAAGTATGGTACACAAACGTCTTTGGCTATTCACTTGTCTAAACAAGGGTTTTGTTTGACATTGTAAAGAAAATTATAACCCTATAACTTTGGATGAGCACTGAATCCCACGAATAGGGCAGATTTACATAAGGAAAGCAGCTTGAATTATTGAAAATTATGACATCCTTCATATTTAAACGTGACCACTGTGTTTTGATGGTAGCTGTTCATAGCCCAACATGGAAGCCCTGTCACTGCAGTATTTGACTTATACACTGTACAGTTAATGATCTTGTTGTGGATTTGAAGCTAAGGGACTGAATAATTTAGACTGTGACTTTGACTTCCCTGTGTTTTTACTGAGCTGCTCTGTTACACACACATTTATCTTGATCTTTTTTTTTTTAACAGCACGAAGAAGAAGAAGATGGCGGATAAAATTCTACCTCAGAGGGTGAGTTTTAATCAAGCCACCGTGCATGGAAATCCATTTATATTGGCTTTGATTCTTTTGGAGAGATTACATTTGCCATTCCAGTTGAACTTTAATTTAAGTGCTTCTAATCAAAAGACTGTGTTTAAATGGCTCAGTAGACTGAGATAGCACTGCCTCTCATGGCTTGACTCTGGGGCTCTGAAGCAGTCTGTGGGGCCCATTGTGGTAATCATCTGGACCAGAAATAATTATTTTGTACCCTTCCATTCTTTTCTCAGGACTTCAGCCTCACATGAATGTCATGTTATCATTCGAGTTGCATCTATGTTGTTGTTCAGCTGCATCCAAGTTCATCTATCACCACAAAGCTGTTCATTAGTTTATTGTTTAAACAGGTTGTTGGAGCGGTCTGCCTTTTCCTTCACAGTTTTGCTACTGATGGCCATTTTACTTTGATGCGGTTTATCTATGAGACCGTAATGCAATACATCAATACATAAAAGCTTTTTTTTTTTTTTTAAGCTACTCATGGACATAAAATTTTCATGATGGCAAATGGTTATGAGCATATTTTTTTTCTCTAATCGTTCTGTCCACCTATAGCCGTCCAAAGCTTGAACCAGTGTTATGATCATTAACAAGGTGTGGTTTCCTCTCGTGTTCTTTGATTTGTTGTCAAAATATATGCATTCATCGTCAACAAATGAGATTCTGGTTTTAGCCAGCATGTGAAACTAGTAGAGCTGTGGTCATTAACAAAATGTGTTTTCATGTAGTTGAGGGTTCATTCTGTGGTATCTCTTGTCTACATTTCCAGATCAGGGAACTGGTCCCAGAGTCTCAGGCTTACATGGATCTCCTGGCTTTTGAGAGGAAGCTGGACCAGACCATCATGCGCAAGAGGCTGGATATTCAGGAGGCCCTCAAGAGGCCCATTAAGGTGTGTTTTAAATCCTTGTGTTCAGACTTGAATTTTGACAGGATGCTCCGTTTGCCCCGTTTGATCTCAATACTTCTTTTGAATGAACAACAAAGTTGCTTCATTTAGTGACACGTTTTGTCATCCAAAGAGCTTAACTGTTAATAAATTTGACAGATTGTAGAAATATATGATCTAACTCCTCAAACAGGTTTTATGCTGCTCAGCGTTTCATACAACAAACAAACAAAAGATGTCCATGTTTTGTATCTGATGTTCCATATAAGCTTGACGTCCTCTTCATGTCCTCATCCAGCAAACAATTGCACTGATGTTATCCAAAATTAAGCTGCTTACAAGCAGAGTTAATCCAATCTCTGTATTCGCATGTACTTTATCAACTTAAGCACAACTTTACTTTGAGGGCTTTAAATTACAACTTTGATTGATGGTAGCACAACTTGAAGTTTATGTCCTCTTGTGGTTTTTCAGCAAAAAAGAAAGCTTCGAATCTTCATATCCAACACCTTCAACCCTGCAAAGCCCGATGCCGAGGACGGCGAAGGCACCGTGGCATCATGGGAGCTTCGTGTTGAAGGCCGCTTGCTGGAGGATGTAAGCTTCATGTTTAAAATGTTTATGTAACTACAAGTTAATGATGGTATCCAATTGACTTTTTTTTTTTAAGCAGCAATTGGCATAAGATATTTGCAATGGCTTTAAGGTTTTTTTTACCGTAATCGTTTACATGTGGATGATTGATTCACTTTGACATGTTTCTTTCAATTTTGCAGACGGCTGTGTCCAAGTATGAGGCCACCAAACAAAAGAGGAAGTTCTCCTCCTTCTTCAAGTCTCTGGTTATCGAGCTGGACAAAGACCTGTACGGTCCAGATAATCACCTGGTGGAAGTAAGAGACAGATTTTCACCGATGTCACATGAAAAATGTCTCATATTTTGTTGTTTTATAAGCAGATCTATATGCACCTATAGTTTTTATTGTACAATAGGGCACACTATTATTCTATTGCTGTCACGTATGTATGTATGAAAACTAGTTAATGGTTTGTAATGCGTTTCCTTTGTAATTACAGTGGCACAGGACCGCCACCACCCAGGAGACTGACGGTTTCCAGGTGAAGAGACCAGGTGATGTCGGTGTGCGTTGCACCGTCCTGCTCATGCTGGACTACCAGGTACTTTCTGTTTCTAAGTAGTATACAGTCTTTCAGGCACTCTTCAAATATCTCTTCAGTCAGTGGAGATGTTAATTCCCCGTGTCAGATCTCCAGTTCGCCCTGCTTTAATCCACTCTGCATTTCATCATTGTGTCTCTGCACCACTCAGCCCCCTCAGTTCAAGCTGGACCCCCGACTGGCTCGTATGTTGGGGATCCACACCCAGACCAGGCCTGTCATCATCCAGGCCCTGTGGCAGTATGTCAAGACCCACAAACTCCAAGATCCGCACGAGCGGGAGTTCATCAACTGTGACAAATACCTGCAGCAGGTGCGTAAAATCACTTTTGCCCATATTTGGATGGAGATGTCGGCTCAAAATTGGATGAAAGAGGTGGTTAATTTCTTTAAGTCTGATGCAACAACAAGTAGCTGTTGCTGTTCTAGAAGGATCAACCTCCTCATAGTTGTCCCCCTCTTGATGTTGTACGGCCCTCCCTCTCTCTCTCTCTCTGTCCTTGTATGGCGACTGTCTCTGTTTCTGGGTCACTGACTGGTTTCATTGCTTTTTCTACTCTGCCAAGATAAACAGGGTTGTGGAAGGTTACTTTTGAATTGCTATAGTGCTGCAGTAGGAAATAAGTATACTTTTTATCCCAGGTGCTCATAGTTTACATTAACTGCTCTTCTCTGGTTTTGAAAAATGAAACAGTAGAAGAAAGCTGTGACTGTATTAAAAAAAAAAACGTGAGTTTTGGGACTTCGATACAGACGGATAATATGAGGCCTCGCAGTGAGAAAACGTAATGCATCCAAGATTTTTCTGTCTTGCACAAAAGAGTCTGAGCATTTGAGCACAAAGACCTGCCGCCTACTCTTGAGTTAGATGCAGCCAAGCCTGTGCAGTCGGCTAAAACCAATTTTATGACCCAAGTTTTACATTATCGGCCTTTTAACCAGACTCTGTAAATCAGCGCCATAATATTTTCATGATACAGTTTCACAGCTCCAAGTAAATAGTTTCCATCTGTCACTGCACCTTGAGTGCAGCACATTTTGTGAACTAAGCACTTTAGATGCTTTACATTTGGTGACTGCATTAATCCAACAAGCACTCAGATTTCTATTGGATGGTGTAATCTGTTACCCCTATGCGAAACTGAAAGACTTTCTATGTAGTAACCTGTGGTTGGCTCCATATTTTCAGATCTTTGAGACCCAACGCATGAAGTTTTCCGAGATCCCGCAACGTTTGCACGCACTCCTGATGCCACCAGAACCCATCATCATCAACCACGTAATCAGGTAACGTCAACAAGATGGTCGTACACAACGGTCTACAACTCTAACACTGGTGGCAGCAATGACAATTTGAAAAAAAATAAATAAATCCTAGCCTGGTGATGTCTTTTATATATATATATATGTGTGTGTGTGTGTGTGTGTATATATATATATATATATATGTGGCCAGCTTTGAAAATGTATGGATGGATTTATGGATTTTTGAAGATAAATCAGTTTTTGACATTCCTCTGGTAAAGCAAATGAAAAGATAATGCATTTTTAGTCATCGAAGGAGTGTTTCATTTCACATATATCACTATCACAATTTCACGACATAATTTTTATAGTATGAAATGATTTGTGGCAAAAAGTAAATGAAGGTTGGCATGCAGATTATGTCAAAGAGTCACTTATATTTGAAGTATGTCGACTCAAGTCACTAACAGAAAATAGCTTTTCACCACTTTAGCAGTCGGAGAATTTTACACCTTTAAACTCTCGTGCACACACACACACACACACACACACACACACACACACACACACTCGCGCACCAATGGAGAATGCTGCCATATGACATGCTTTATTGAGCGCAAATTGGGTTCAACACATGGACTCTGAGATGAAACCACCAATCTCTCTTGACTCTACCAACTGATTCATTAAGATTTTCTTTCTTCGACTTGCATAGTTGATTTCACCTCCTGGTGTGCCCGTCACCTAACCATTTTTGTTATTTTGTGTTTTGATAGTGTGGACCCCAATGACCAAAAGAAGACCGCCTGTTACGACATTGACGTGGAGGTGGACGACACACTGAAGACTCAGATGAACTCCTTCCTGCTGTCCACCGCCAGTCAGCAGGAAATTGCTGGGCTGGACAACAAGGTACCAACCTCGGCCTGGAGGTTGCTGTTGCTGTTTCTGGGTTTTTTTGTTTGTCCAGGAAGTTTTAGAACGACTTGTCTGTCCCCGGTGTGAGAGATGGTTCCTATTTCCTGAAGTTCTTTGTGGAGTTTTGATGGTTTTGATTCCATTTGTTCTTTAGAGAAAGCAATTTCAAATATTTCTTCGTTATTTTCCCCAAAATTTGTGTCCCTCAGAGTGTTTAAGGTGTTGACATGTTTAAGAAGGAAAATGTCAACAAGCAACTATCAATTACTTGTTTGATGTCAACTTCCTTCTGCTGTTTCTGTTGAGCGACGATTTAAAACAAAACAAATGCTCCATTCTTTTTTCTTTTTGTTTAATGTAACCATTCTGCCAATGAGCTCACCTTGTCGATTTTCTTCCTCTTTGAGAACCTGCTGGGGACAATTTCACACACGCTTGCTCCCTTAAATTGGCGCCGTCGTGTTATTGCCTTCTTTCTCCTGAGTGTTGCGGTCGAGGGCTTTCTTGACCTCCTGATAGCAGCCGTTACCTTGGCTGGGTTGGCAGTAATCACATTGATTGGCCTCACAGCCATTCAGTTTAGAAACGTCTCATTGTAGTTTTGCTTCTGTTAAAATGAGACCATTGACATAGAATCTGGTTCTATATATATATATTTATTTTGTTGGGGTTAATTTTGGACTTGATCAGAACTGCGATGATTCATCTCGTTCCTGCAGGCCTCAAGCAAGAAAAACGGTTTCTCTGTATTTTCACACTCAAGGGCTCACATACAAAAGGATCCTACAGATGGTCTTTAGTTACCCTTATATATTCATTAACTACGGTACTGTGTATTATGTTCCAGGCTCCAACAGTAGGTTTCACTGTGTCATTCTCCACTGAATCTGAACAAAATACTGCAGTATGCGACAAAGGCAGTATTCTGTATGACATCCACATAGCTGATCGGGCAAACAGAAAATAGAGCTTTTATGTTCAAGGACAAAGCTGTGCTATGTCAGTAGGTGGCAGATATATGCATGGTTCAGCATTTTACCTCCATGGAAATCTAAAAACGTATTGTTGCGGTGCCACATTGATGTTGCTGTGATTGTGATGTCATTTTCTGCAGCATTTCCTTCCGCAGTCAGAATTTGTGGTGTGATGGCACTTCTTTGTCCTTTCTGGCAGTTTAAGCCTTTAATGAAATAGATCCGAGTGCCTTATGGTGCCAAAATAAATTAGCTCTTTGCAAAGGAAGGGTCTGACGTGCTCTTCCTGTTATGGGCTCTATTGATTTATTGTCGAGGCAACGGGAGTGGACAGAAAGCATGGCGACAACTCATGACGTTTAAAAAAAAAAAAAGTCTTGGGCTGTCTGTTGTCGGACAAACGTTCAACAATGGCCGTCCATTAACCTCTCGCACTGTAAGACCAAAGATTTTCAGCCATGTTCAAAAACGTCACCATGATTGCTTGTCTTCATTGAGACGGACAAAATTGCACAGTGTAGCCAGCCTGACGGTGGTTGTGGCAACTATTGTCGATTTTTTTAGATAAACTTGCAGTCGGGATGTAAGATCCTGCAGCATGTGCTTTTTAGGAGATAATATTGCTGCATTTGTATTTATTGGTTGGTGCGAGAGGGACATCGCTGTCCTTCTGTCTTTCTGCAGTTCTTGTTACTCCAGCAAGGTCAAGCGATGACTTGACACTGATCTTACTTTTACCAGTATGTATGTATGCATGTTTAACTTTAACCGTGCTTGATTTTTAATGGCTTGTGTGGAAAAACGGATATATTTAACATTTTGAAACCATTTACATCCATATGTACTTGCCTACAGCCATCTTCTTCCCTCCTTTAGTTGATGTTTTTCACTTTCTCTCCATCAGTTGAACACTACTCGTAAACATACAAGAGAGCAACAAAATGGGCATTGACAGTTATATATATATATTTTTTTTTTCCTTAAAGCGCAAACAGCTTTTAGTACATACTCCTCACTAAGGAAATTTACATCAAAATCTCTGTGCCGCAGTTTTTCTGTGATAAAACAAATGAAAAGGAAAGCTTTATCGGCATAATTGGAACCAAGAATCTCTATTTTCTGCAGCCACTAAAAGCAAGTCGTGGTGAAGGGATGTCTAAAATTGTTTTGCTGCCACTTGTCTCTGAACGTGCGTTCCTGTATCTTCATCTTAATGACTTAAGTGATTCTCTTCTGTTGCGTTCCTCTCAGATCCACGAAACCATTGAGACCATTAACCAGCTGAAGACCCAGAGGGAGTTCATGTTGAGTTTCGCCAGAGATCCTCAGGGCTTCATCAACGACTGGCTGCAGTCCCAGTGCAGAGACCTCAAGGTGAGTCCACTTGTTGTGATCTCAGGTTTTAAAGCAGTTTGAGACTTCCAAAGCACCACTCGTGTTCATGGCGTCTGTTTACATGACCGTAAAACCCCAAAACTTGGAGTTATCAGATAGTAGTGATATCTCACATGCACTACATGTATGCAGTAATCGGGGGGAAAAACTTGGTTAATGTGTTTCAATGCATAATTACATTTCTTTCGGTATGCGTACATAATACTGATTTGTCCTGTTATTTTTAAAACATCTAGTCTTGACTTGTTGACCATAACAACACCCACGATCTTCACATTGACTCTGTGGTGGACTTTCATTTAGTTTTTTTGAAATGAGCCTCCTCTCGAGAAGTTATTGGTTTTCCACTATAATCCCTTTTCTTTTGCTCACTTTGACTCTCCTCCGTGCACAGATGTAAATGAACAAAATTAAGGCGATAAATTAGTATGCATTCACATATATCGGAGCATTAAGGAGAAATCTAGATGTTAATCAGATTTCCATTCTTGATAAAGCATATAACATTGTGCTGTTTACATGATCGGCTGAATAGTAGAACTCCAGCAATCGGGTAATGATTTGATTTTCAGTATAAAGCTGAGCAGGCTCAGAGTTTCCATATGTAGGCGTTGTAAAAGTCAACACAGACAACGGTATACGATGAGCAAAAAAACAACAGAGTAAAGGCATGAGGAAAAAATAGCTGTGGTGTCAGTCCCTCTGACAGATTCTCTCCACAGTGCAAACAAAACTCCAAAAGCATCTCAAAAAAGTCCTCGCTGCTACTGTTTTGTTTACTTTTTTTCAATAAGGGAACTCGAGCATTTAACCATAAATGTGCAGTTATTGTCAGTCGTTTGATACACTAATGCTGAGTCGGCATCTTTCGCTTGAACGATCCACAGAAATCCCTAATGGATAACAAAGATGAGACGGCGGCAGTGAGGGATTTTTCACAGACTGTGACCCCAAAATATCTCGGTACAACGCAGCATCTCGAGTAGAACAATGTGACTCATCGTTTCAATCACTAAAGATTGTCCTTCTGTTCCTCCGTAGTGCAGCTTCACTGGTTTTATATCGGTCTCCGCCGTCCGCAACACATCTATCTCGTGTTTTGTGCGTGTTTTTAAAAGAAATTTCTTCTCTGTTGCCTTACTTGAGGATCATTTTCTATTTGGGCGTTATAAAATGGACTTGGCAGTCTGTAAGGAGCAGAAGCTTTGTTAATGCAGAAAAAACACACTCCTGCACTTTTGACATCGCCAGGATCACACTGATGCATGGTAAATAATTAAGTAGCTAACTTTTAATCTAAGCCTGTTGGCATGCATGAATTCAAATGTCAGGAATCTGCTAACTCTGGGAAACTGAAAGCCGAGAGCCTGAAGATTCCTTCTGACAGATCTGAGTTTTTAACACGTCCTGAAAATGCTCTGCTATTTTTGAGTGCAACGGTCTTTCCCCCCTGCTCTGGCTTGCTTTGTCAGAATGGTCTTGGTTTAAATCTGGTGTTCATCTGTGGGAGTAGGGACTCTTGACGTCCAAATATCGGGCTCAAGCTGCTTGCCCAGGTGTGACACAGCAGGGCAAAGTCAAAATAGAGCGTGAAACATTTAATAACATGTCTGACTGGATGCGTCCTCGCCCCCTTCTGTCTGCCAAGCGAGCCGATTAACTGCTGCCCAGCTGTTGCCCACCTGCAGAGTTTGTTCAGCCGAATCTCTGTGAAATTGAATTCGGTCCGGGGCTCGCCGCCCGCACTCACAACCTCTGACCAGTCGACCCTATAAAGACTGCGTGCTCTTTGAATTATCGGCTGTGGCTCGACTTAAGAATAAGCTTCGTCTAATGATCGTCTTTTTTTTTTCTTCTTCTTCTTCATTTTAACAGACCATGACAGATGTGGCGGCAAACCCAGAAGAGGAGCGGAGAGCCGAGTTTTACTACCAGCCGTGGGCTCAGGAGGCCGTCTGTCGCTACTTCTACTCAAAGGTATGGGTTTAAAAAAAAAAAATTTTTTTTACATCTTTTATTCCTCATCCCACTTGTTCTGCCATTTATGTTTAGCTATGTTCAAGCTGAGGCGCTACCACCTCAGTCTAAACCATATTAGACTGCGAGTCCTCCAGCCAAGACAGTCATTCCTTGTTTGGCACGTCACTTTCCTCGCCATCAAAAATCAGTAGCTTTCACACAGGTTCAGTACTGGTTTTTTTTTGTTTTACTTTGCAGGACTTGACAAATACCTCACTTCTGCTTTTTGCGGTTCAGTTTTAATGGGTATTTTTCGTTGTTTTTGTTGGTGTTGGTGGTTTTTTTTTTACACAAAAAGTGATTAGCAAATGGGTACCAAGTGGAAACGTACATTTCAAATGAATTGTCATTTTGTTTGTCACGCGTACAGATGACATGCAGATTGCAATTGAATGCATTATGAATTTGCAGAGCATGAAAATATGTTTTCATAGTTCAGTCACTTTCAGGATTTGTATTTTTTGCATGTTATTACAATAATTATAAACAAGCAAATAAGTTGTGCAGCATTAAACATTGTCCTAGCTTCTAAGAATTCTCTACAGACTTTGCTAAAGCGATGGCTCTGTTAAAATCCAGCTCAGAGCACGGAATTGACCGCAATGAAATCTCAACTCAAGAACCCGAGATCGTCTCTCATCCTAAAATAACACTACAAGTGCCTGTTAACAACTTGGAAATCATTCTGGGAAAGCTGGAGTTGAACATCAGGTTTGATTTTGGCAGCAGTTGCTGAGTTGTCTGTTGTGCCCATTGTTGAAAATGTCTTTCAGGTCCAGCAGAGGCGGCAGGAGCTGGAGCAGGCGCTCGGCATCAGAAACACCTAAAGAAACGGGTCCAAACGCAGCAGGAAAGGAGACGTGTTGTGCTGTTGGTGATGAAAAGTGTGTGTGTGTATGTTTGCGTGTGTGGGGGTGTTCGAACTGTATATCTCAATGAGTTTACAACAAACTCTGAGACACTGATAGTAGATGACTTCACCATTACACAGGATGTCAAAATTAGTTTTGTTTTTTATTCACCCTGCAGCTCATTTTTGTTTTGTTTCCACTTTAAAGTTTTTAGTCACGTTCTCCCCCCGTCCATGGCACAGCTCCTCCAACGCATATTTTTTTTTAATAATCCTTATTGTATGTCTGAACCTGAATGAAAAACCTTTTATTGATTTATACATTGTGTCCAGACAAAAGTGGCGATTGTACACAAATGAAAAGCAGTGAGCAGATTGTGCCTGGTAACTTTGAATATGTTGTCTCACTGGAACAAAACAAAACAAAAACAAAAAACTATTCCTAAATCAGCCAGAATGTGTCCCGAGTCTGTCGGCTCTTTGTTCCCCCTTTTTTTGGAAGAGAAAAAATTCATATTTTATACCTCTAACCCGGCCCCCAGATGCTTGCCCATTTAGTAAACTATTGATTGTGATTGTGTTTTGTAATCGATGGGGTTTGTTTGCTGCACACTGGCTGTTCATGCGTCACTTTGTATCAAGTTGTCAACGCTTTGCTTTGACAGTTTGTGCCAGTCTGTTGTGCAAGAAAGCGGTTTAAGCTCAGTCCAGTGGCTGATTATACACTGTTGCAGCAAAGTGGTTATGTTTTGTTAAGGGTGCCATTCAGTATGAAGTTTGTTTAATTTTTTTAATTATTTTTTTTTGTTACTATTAATGATCCTTGTTTTAAGAATATGTATTATATCCGTACTTGTCTTGTTAGCTAGTACAGATTATCATTGAAGTAGCTAGTATAAGTACCTCTAGTCTATAGTTTTGTAAATACTGAGGTGGGGTGGGAAGGGGACTGAAGATGAACGTGAAATAAATCTGTAAGGCCTATTGGGTGACGAGAGACTACGTCCGTCAGAAGATCCGCTGGGAAATTTTGAGGAATCTTGAGATGGTTCTACCAGACAGGTCGACAAGCGGACTGTGGAAGAGTATGTTCATACGAAGGCGGAGATGTTGACCTGAGTTCAACCATAAAACTCTGGCTGCCACTCAAGTCACCTCCGCACTTTGGGCTTCTTGGAACCGGATCGATTCACCTGAAATCGGCTGGGTCGGTCGGGTCCCGGCAGCGGTACGAGGCTTCACTCCGCCAGACGGAATAAGCAACCTGGAGAGTAGGAACGTGAACAAAAGCTTGAATAGTCAAGCGATTGTCACAGATGTAATCTCCAACCTGACAGGTGGGCTCACTGTACGGGATCTCCGGCGATTGCCTGGTCTCCCAGGCATGAGATCCCAAAAGTAATCGGGGTGAGGGGTCAGTAGACAATGAAAAACTTTTCTGTCCCTCCTTGGCAACAGGCGATTCGGGTTCTACCTGACCTCAGTTGCCGAGGAGACGGAGAGGCAGTCTCCACCACAGGCTGGTCTTCAAGACCAACCTGGCAGGCAGTCCACACTGTTCCCTCCCCACAAAGGGGAAGGGAAACAAGTGCAGCGACCCTTAAGCAACCAGGCCCTGCGGAGCCCAACGGGGCTGGAGCCATTGACAGCCTCAGCCTTTGAGGGTGGGGTTATATAACCCACTACCCAGCTCAGTAGCGGGAAACCTCGCTTGAAGCTTCGGCCATGGCCAGAGGTCGGCTCCGCGGGGGCCTTCAGCCAGCGCGACCTGTCATTCCAGTCTTCGTATGAAGGATGGACACTGACCCCCCCCCCCCCCACCACCCCCCCTTAAAAAAAGGCAAAAAAATCTCTCAGACTTATCAGACCCTTTTCTCAAGTTTTTGTCCACACTCCGATAGTTGAAGCAGTATTTATAGTATCGATCGGCCCTCGCGTTCAGATCCCAGTGATTTAACTCCCCACCACATAAAGGCTGCAGTCACATTTGATGACTCTGCTTTCTGTAGCGCAGTTTGCATCACTCTCACGCTGCGTACAGGCTCCGGAGGGGGATTAATCTTCTGCCTTTTTTAAGTTTAGTCTCCTTTTAATTATGTGTAGAGAAGCCATGAACACATGCGGCTGAATAGATCCGAGGAATCCTACCTCCTTTGTACACTGACTGAAGACCTGATATGTCTGCGTTTAATGGTCGCTTCCCTGTTGGAGGTTAAAGCCTGAATCTTTTAGAGTGCATTTTGTTCACAGATTCTACAAATACACTAATGAGGGTTTCGGTTGGCGTAAGATTCAAAATGAGCATTTGGGCACCTCTGGGGTGTCAAACACAACACTGGGGGGCGCTATAGAGCTATGTGAATCTGCAAACTTTTTCATGGACCAAACCTATTTTTCTGTATGTTCTTATGTTATAATAAAGGATATGTAAAATGTTTGTCTGGTTTCTTTTCTTTTTTGGGGGGGGTTGGGGGGGGGGGGGGGGGACTTTCTCGAGGTTTTTGTTTTTAATGTGAAGCCAAAATATTTGTCTGCTCACCTAGATTATATTGATTGGAAAGTCCACAGTTCATCCCTCCAGTATAGTCTTAACAAAGAAAAGTAGCAAATGGTCACAAAGGCATGAAAGAACAGTTTTCATGTGGAAAGGGCAAAGTAAGTTTATTTTAAATGATAATCTATTGTCTATCGGTTATCTATATAATCTATTGAGCATATTCTCAACTGCATTTTTTTTACAAATTAAAAAATGGTGGGGGGGTTGCAAAAAGAAATTCTATTGGCTTCAGAAAAGTGTTCAAGAAGGTTTATCGGGCAGCACAATCCCCAAAAGAAATACTGTCTCCAGACTTCAAGACGCTTTACCAAGTCTCAGCTGGTTCCACAGCACAGTTCTGTTATGACCAAATGCTGTATTACTTAACTTTATGTACTAACAGGAAGTTCAGCCTTGATGATCCAAGTCCAACAACTCATCCGTCGGGACCAGATTTGATTACAGCAGAAGCTGGTATTAGATCACATGTAAAATAATTGTGTGTGATGTAATCATGATGCCGGTATAAGTCAAAAGTAGGAACTGCATGTTGCAAATCTTGTTTGTGCCAAATTTATAGGACAGGAAGCTTATATCAGACATGCTTGTTCTGCTGGCTCTGGTTTGGAAGAAGATGTTGGATTAAATCCTGTTAACTGGAAGCCAGTGGAGTTTTTCCCCATTATGTGTGTAATGACTTTGTTCTTTCTCAGTTGCTGTAACCTTGTAGTCTGTCTGGCTGCAGCTCAGACAAGGAAATCTTTCTCGCTAAATCATTCAAACATTATGCTTGAAATCACTGCTGTTGCAAATCACAGTTGTTTACCTTTTTTACTGTTTATCTTGCGTGACATCGATAATGCTTAAGGTGGTTTTACCTTTAAGATACAAATTAGTATAAAAATAAATGAACACAAAATGAGGCCTCCAGAGGTGACTATTGATATGTAACAAGGTGTTGATTTAAAAATTACCACACTGTGAAACGTGAAAATCGTATTTGCAGAGAGAACTTTTAACGATACAAGTAGAGAAGAACCGTCCCTTGATCTGAAGTTGCTTAAAATGTAAATATGCAGAAGTTAAGCAAGACAATGCGGAAAGAAAAGGTTGGTTTCGTAAATACATTTGCAGAGACCAACAAACAAGCTCAACTGGTTTTAGAAACGTGAAAATTATGTTCGAGCTGAAATAGAATAAAATGTATGGAAACGAGACCATAAAGTTATAATAGAAAAAAGTGCCGTATGAATACAAGACCTTTAGGTTAGTGTGAACCCTCGGTCACTGGTGATTTAATCAGGATAAATTGATCTGTTTTCTTGACTCTCCTTTGTCTGGGTTCCATCTCTCATGAGGAAAGCCTTCGTGATGTGCGCGTGGTTTTTAGTTAACGAGCTGCATCTGGATCGAGGAGGAGGAGGAGGCGGGTGAAGAGGGAGTGTCTCAGACTCAGTCCACTTATAAATACGGTGCGTCCCGGGCTAAGTGCGTCTTTGCAGCAGCAGCAGCAGCAGATCCGCCTGGAAAAGTTCAGCACACGATGGCAGCGCCCAAGAAAGTCTGTGTGATTGGCTCTGGTAACTGGTGAGTGCAGAGTTTCACTGCATGTAAATCAGCTGTGGTGCATTTTTATTTTCCCCCCCTCCTCCTCCGGGACTTTTCTCAAGAGGGGATCCTATACTTGCTGTGTGCAATACCAATACTCTATGATTTATTTATTTATTTGTTTTTTAATTCTCCAGATGGGATTTCACGCGCATTAGAGCTTTTAGTGAATCATTCACTGTGACTGCAAACTTTAGTGGCCAGACGGCAACTTTAACCTTCTGTGGGCAGGCGGATAAATGATTCATCAAGTCCATAAAGTCGCCTGCTGTTCTGAAACACTGCAGAGAGAGAGGGGGGGGGGGCTTGTTCTGCCTCGGACTGCGTGGATATGAGACATGTTATGCCTCCACATGACAAAATCTTTATTAAAGATCGGGCCTTTATTTATTCTGCGACACTCTTGCTGAATCAGCCTCCTTGTGGTGTTGATGTCCCTCAGCCAGCATGACATTTAGATCAGTCAATGCTGGGAACAGTGTGCAGTACTCCGTTACAGTTCACCCTGGACTGCAGGAAAAGCACATATTAGATCATGCGATGACCTCAAAATAATGTCACCCTCAATACCGAATGGACACACATTATGGCCAAAACACAGGTTATATCAGAATTATGGGTACTAATAATAATAATTTTAAAAAACCCACTAATGCATATGCACACAACACCCTTCAATGTTATTCAGAGATATAAAATAAGGTGCAAATGTTAAACTAGTCTCGAAAGGAAACGAGGAGGGATTCTGTTCATGTAACATTTAGTTATTAAAGTCGTTTTCATTTTGAATCCTTTTCTGCATGGTAACAAGTTATACACATCTGATTTGCAGTGGATGTAGATTCTCTGTTTTCTGGATCGAAATGAAATGTAGCCGTTATTGTTGGATACAAAGTTAAACAATTCCCTCTGGCATATAGTAGCACAAAGATTCTATTACTGAACCGTTTCGTGCAGGGAAAAGGTCAAATGACTGGCATTCGATCTTAATACATGTTCATTGAGACAGAGCTTCAGTTGTTGTGCGTACACCAAACCGTTCCAACTTGTAAAGACCTAAAGCAACAGCTTGTTTCACACTCTGATGTGACGTGTATGATGCTTTTATTTTAATTCCCTTTTGCCAAGGAAATACACTATTTCCACAGATCACACACTTGTTCTACCTTAAGTTTTAAAATGTTCAAAAAGCATTATCATACCAAAATAGCAGTTTTCTGGTCGATTTTTTCACTCTTTTTTTTGGTATTAAATTGTATATTTCATACATGTGTCTGTGTATTATCTTTTCTATTTTGCTTGTTTAGCCCCGAAGTTGTCGATTATATGAACGCATTATTGGGTCCCTCTGGCATCACACTGTCGCCTCACAGAAGAAAATAAAGAGCAGTTAACTCTCTTTTGGAGACATAAGGACTTCAGCTGGCTGGTGTCCTGACAGTGCAGTTCTCACCATGTGTCATATCTACAGGGGCTCTGCCATTGCCAAGATTGTGGGCGCCAACGCCGCCAAGTATGACACGTTTGACACCACGGTGAACATGTGGGTGTTCGAGGAGACTGTGGACGGCCGCAAGCTCACGGAAATCATCAACACAGACCATGAAAATGTGAAATATCTGCCCGGACACAAGCTGCCCCCCAACGTGGTCAGTCTCCCTCGCCGCAATGGAGTCTTTTATGTTCTAATTCTATCCCTGCAGATCCTGTGCCGTGTGTCATTGAGTGCAGAAATACTGTGTTCGTCGCTTTTTTTTTTTTTTTTTTTTTTTTTGCTGGAGCATGATCGACATCTCTCCTGGACTTTTTCGCTCTTCATCAGGTGGCTGTTCCTGACCTGGCCGAGTCCGTGAAAGGAGCCGACATCCTGATCTTTGTGGTCCCTCACCAGTTTATTATGAGAGTATGCGACACCATCAAAGACCACATCAAGAAAGACGCTTTAGGAATGTCCCTCATCAAGGTATTTCAGTTCTGTACAGAACACAATGTGCTATTTTTGGATTTAATCTGGCATTCCGATAAAAACATTTTTGGGAAAACTCTACTTTATGTTCATTTGAATGTGTGTAGGGTGTCGACGCAGGACCAGAGGGCCTGAAGCTGATCTCAGAGGTCATCAGAGCGAAGCTGGGCATCACCATGACGGTACTCATGGGGGCCAACATCGCCAACGAGGTCGCCGATGAGAAATTCTGCGAAACAACCATCGGTACGGAGTTCAACGCAAATAAACATGAAAGCATTACAGTTGAATGAGCGAATGAATGAATGGTTTGTCTCAGTTACAGCTACAGTTTCAGTGCAAAGGCTGAATTTTGTGCATTCAGTTCATAGTGCTTTTAAGTTCACATGCTATGTGTTAAAATCGAATTTCTTTAAGATGCATTTTATTTCAGGTGGATGGTTTATTACTTTTATTTTAATAATTCCATTATTGTTTTCCTCAAACGGATAACGTGCACAATGCACGCCACCGCTGACTATTTGTTTGATGCTTTCTGATGCAGGCTGCACAGACAAAGCTCACGGGCCCACGCTGAAGAAGCTGATGGAGACCACCAACTTCCGCGTGACCGTGGTGGAAGAGTCTGACGTGGTGGAGATATGCGGTGCACTCAAGGTTTCTCTCCTCCACCCGGCTCATAGCTAACCTCTACCTCATAAGACTTTAAAGGGTTGGAAATACCTAATTACACTAACAGGCATGTGCAAGATCGACTCCTTTTGTTTGCAATTTTATACTGATCTGTGTTGTTTTTTTTACTGTAGAATTTCAAACGGCTGGTTTGCCTAGAAAATAAATATGCTGAAATGAATTTTTATATATACAAACACCAATTGTTTTGCAATAATCTACTCTTGTTTTCGAGGTTAGTTTTATTGAATATTGGCTGTACATAGGCATCAAAAATAACCAAATGAAAACCTTATAGTCAACTGAACAAAGAAGAAAATGTTCATTAATGGATTCCCATAAGAGGAATATGCCTTTTCATCCATTCACATTACAGTGACCGCAGCTTTTTACCCTTTTACCGTCCCTTCAGAACATTGTAGCAGTCGGAGCAGGGTTCTGTGATGGCCTGGGATTCGGTGACAACACCAAGGCGGCAGTGATTCGTCTCGGCCTGATGGAGATGATCGCTTTCGCTAAGGTCGTTTGCACAAACTGTCCCGTCTCCCCCGCCACCTTCCTGGAGAGCTGCGGCATCGCCGACCTCATCACGACCTGCTACGGCGGCCGCAACCGCAAGATCGGAGAGGCGTTTGCCAAAACGGGCAAAGTACGAAACGGCGTCTTGTCTTCTTCGGGTTGTTTTTCTAATCTCTGATGAAGCGAACGAGAAACCTAAAGCGATGATGTCACATTGACCTCCTCTCTCTTTAGACCATTGAGCAGTTAGAGAACGAGCTGCTGAATGGTCAGAAGCTTCAAGGTCCCGCAACGGCGACGGAGGTGCACCACATCTTGAAACAGAAAAACATGGTGGAAAAGTAAGTGGTTGTCATCGGAGAAGGATCTTTATGACCCGGTAGCTTGTCTGCACAACGTGACGTCAGTTTGTACAGCCGGAGGTTTCATCCAGCATCCTTTTGGATGAAAATCCATCCACGCCCTGTAATTAACACAAGGAGAACATGCAAACTCCACACAATAAGGCCCTCGTGCCTAAAAAAGGAGTCGGATTTCTTGTAAGCAAGCATGCAAAGCATACCGTTGTGGACATCATGGCTCTTTTAACACTTGTTTATGCCAGACTAAGTGAAGATGCCAGTGGCAGCAGATTGCTATTGTATTCACTGTCCAGACATGAAAGGGCAATCAGTCTTCTCATCTGACTCCTGGCAAGAAATTCATTAAGCTTGTTTTGCCAAAATGCTGGACGATTCCTTTTAATGCTTTCCCTCTCTCTCTCTCTCCCCCCTCCAGGTTTCCTCTTTTCACTGCCGTTTATCAGATCTGCTTCGACGGCCACAAAGTCACAGAGTTCATCAATTGTTTGCAAAACCACCCAGAGCACCTGTGAAGCACTGATGAATGAATGGGAGTTGGGAAAGACTCTGAAACCCACTGTGCAACCAAGGAGTTATGAGGACATAGGAGGTTGGAGGAAGTTCATGCTCAATCTGACTCCTTTCTTGCCCGAGTCTCAAAAAGATAGAGAGAGAGAGAAAAAAGCTGCTGCATTTACCAGAAGTCATTAACGTCTACTGAAAGATGAATAACTTATGTTCCTTCAAAATTTTCTAATCAATGCATACATCTCCCAAGTCTTAAAAGTTTGACTTACGCAATGCACACACAAACAAGAGTGAACGTTACTGAATATCACATAATCTATTGTGCAAAAGTGCCTTAACATGTCTTGTCCACTGGTAAACAAATCACTGCAGAGAAAACAAACAAAAGGTCACTACTTGTCTCATTTTTCATTTGGACTTCATAAAATGTAACCAACCTGCGTGACATGGTTTATTTAAAATAAATTATTTCATTTGTTTTATGTATTAATGGGCTGGACGTTTTTCTTTATCGCCGGCTGCTTTCTGTCCGGAGCACACGTCTCACATCCAGTGTGGGGTGCAGCCTGCTGTAACCTGACCTGAGCTTTGCCTGGCTGCTACTCTAAACTCTTCACCTTTACCATTTTCCAGGCCATCCACTTCAGCCTTTCTGTAGCGCATTTCCAGTCTTCATAGGCTGAGTGTGGTTCAGCACCGGCAATCAAACCGGTGTGACAATTAATGCCTCCTTATTGCGACAATCTTTGTGTTTTTCGATCCTCTTGGTTTGTGTCTCAAACGCCTCTGGAGTCCGTCTCCATGAACCACAGAAGCCTTCAGTCCCCGGTGTCTGTGAGTCTCTGGTAAGACTTTTCCCTCTGGCCTTGAAATGAACGTCTGCACAGCCTTATACCCAGCAAGACATCTAATTAAAAAGGGAGGGTTAAAAAAAAAAAAAAAATCCTCTCTGTGCATCTCCTTTGATCACAGAAAATAAAACATGTTTATTTCGCAGCTCTTCTGCACTTTTATGTGTTGGACTGTAAAGTTACATCATTGGCCACTTCTTTAAAACTGGAGTCCCCTGCTGAAATCTCTTGCATAGCTATTGAGTCAACTGCTTGGTGAGATTTCTAATAATAACAACACACTCCAAAGGGGCAAATGTCCATCTATAATTAGATAGCAGAAAGTGCTGCAGCTGCCTCATCCTCTCTTAACAACACAGATACAGGGATGCTCTTTTTTTTTTTTTTTTTAACGAGACACTGCTCCTTATCGAGAAGTCATTTGACATTTCACACATTTAAAGTGAGCACCTATAAATATTTATAATGACTTTCCCAGAGTTGCATTGCAATCTTGCGATCGTAGCCTGTCTACGTCGATCAAAAATGTTAAGTAATTAAACTCGTAAGATTATAGCGGTAATACATGTAGTGGCCACTAGAGCGCGCAATTACATTAATCACACTCATACCGCGGCTCGTATCAGGCCTCCAGGGCGCATGCTGCGATGAGTTATAGCAACTCGGAGGAAGTGATTCAGTCACAGAAATGCGATTCGAATATTCCACCATGAGACATAAAGTTTGGCTCCAGCGGTCATATAGAAGTGAGATAAACAGCGTGTGTGTTCTGGAGGGTACTCTATATATTCCATCTCCTCAGAGGGGAGAGGAGAGGAGAGGAGAGGAGGGAGACGCCTCACTTCCTTAATTCCAGTCCGCAGTTCAACGTGTGTCAAGTTTACTGGCTGCAGCCATAAAACACAGGAAAACAGGCTGCCATGGTGGGAAAATTAAGAAATAAAAGGACTTAATGAAGGAGTCTGTAACCTTTATGACCAAGAGAGACCTTTTTCCACCCAAAACAAGTTGTCAATAAAATAACACAGCCAATAAACCTGTAGCTATACAGGGGCTAATTTTATCGCAGATAACAAAATTGTGCTTTATGTTGCAATAAAGGAATTTAAGAACCACAACTAAGAACAGCAGAATCACCGTTATATAGCAGATAAGGTCACTTTAGTTGTTTCTGTGGTTTTCCGCTCTTTATGCCAGTTTTTAACATCGATTTGCTTGTTTCTCCCCACATATCAACTATACAGGTATATGGGCGACACACACACACACACACACACACACACACACACACACACACACACACACACACACACACACACACACACACACACACACACACACACACACACACACACACACCTCCACTGGGAGAAATTTCGTTTTAGTATCTTGCTCAAGCACATTGCTGGACAGGTTGAGACTTAGATCAGTTGGAACCCAAAGAGTCAGTACACTCATTGAATGAAATTCTTCCTCTGAGATTTTTCTTCATAGCATCATCTGATTTTCACATTTGCCACCTCAAGCTGCACTGGACAATACTTTCAGTTGGATTGAAAAACAGGTACAAATTTTGTCGGCAGTCAGTTTTGTGGAAACTCAACTGTGTCTTTATTCAATTATTAATGTTGACGTGTGGACAGAGTTGATTTGGTCTTCCATAACAGTTATTGTACTATTGCAACAACTAGCAATTCTCTTTTATTAAGAAATCTACTCAGCAGCACATGAATAGCAGGAAGCTCATTTTAGGATTATTTTCGTAGATGGATCAATCGTAAGTTTGTTTTGTCTTAAAAACTAAGCATAAATTGCCCCACTGTGTTCTGGAAAAATAAAAAAAACATAAGCATGGATTTTCTTAAAAAGGTTCTGATAATATAATTTGATAATTTGAGAAAAAATGTTGAAGTGTCTTCTTTTTAAATTCTTGATGCGTTAAAATGTGTCCTGTCATATTTGGAAAAACGAGTATAATAATAATAATAATAATAACAATAATAACAATAATAATAATAATAATAATAATAACAATAATAATAATAATAATAATAATAATAATAAATTATAAATATTGTTATAGATACAAATATTGCTATATATTGTCTTCCGGAAACATGTGTGAGACAATAAATCCCACTTGTAAATGTAATTTCCTGGATTTGTATTAAAGTTGTTGCTATGGCTACCTCTGGTAGAACGATTTCTGGCGGGAGATTGTTCTGCATTGTTATTGGTCAGAATGGCCTCTCTCTGTTGATCAGCCAATAGCAACGCGCTATACACCCGGAAGTTTGCTTTTCTCGTGCGCCGTCGGCATACTATTATTTTGAAGGCGTCCACCGGATGTGAGCGCGCTCTCACCGCCTCCACCCTGGCAGCTCATCCTACAAGTGACCCACAGGCGCCGAGCAAGTTATCTCCATAGTTTCTCTCGGAGAAAAAAAAAAAAAAAAAAAAGGCTTTGGCTCCAGTTATCCAGAGACAGGGACGCCGGACGAACATGGCTGCTCTCTCAGCCTGGTTCTGGAACGAGAGGTTTTGGCTGCCGCACAACGTGACCTGGGCGGATCTGGCGGACCCCGCTCCCGGGGTGGAGTATCCGAAAGCTGGACATTTGTTTGCTGCCCTGCCGCTGGCTTTGGTCATTTTCACCGTCAGGATCTTCTTCGAAAGGTTTGTTTCGACTGCTTGTTTCTCTGGAAGAAAGAGAAAACTCCCATCTTTGACGCCGTGTTGAGTCCAGCGGGATGATGGGCCAGCTCACAGTGGGAGGACCAGTATCTTCACACAATCACAACTTTCCTCCATCATGTGTCTGCTGAAGGTGGCTCTGCGTCAAAACTTCACAACTGTGCTCCTCTGCTGTTATTCTTTTCCTTTTTTTTTTTTTTTTTTTTTGACATATTTGTCTGGGACTTAAACATCCTGTCCAAGGGTTTGACATCAGATCAGTCCAAATCTCTCAAGTCAGCCAGTGATCCTCTGCATACATGTTATTTATGATCCTTTATTTATCTTTAGATCACTTTCATTGTTGTAGGCAATAATCGGTGAACCGACATGCTTAATGCATGTTTAACTTTCAGTTAATATCTTATCAAATGGAATATTTTGAGTTTCAATTCAATATAAAACATTTTAATCCAAGTATTTTTTCTCATCTTCAAGTTGCATAAGTTTGGATTGGATTCATTTGAGCATCACGAGTCACAAGAGGAAATGGACAACAATCTTTGTCTTTTATTATTTAAATGTTGAGCATGTGTTGTGTTTCTCTGGAAAAATGTTGCCACTGTTGCTGCTCCTCTTAATACATGCTTGCTGTCTTCCTGATCAAGATGAAACTTTTCATCCAGTCCCATGCAGCGGTTAATTTGAGGTTTTGTACCGGCTGCATAATCCCAGAAGCCATCACACACATCCTGGGATTTTATGTATATCAAATGCTTTAAAATGATCTGTTACTACTACTTGCCCAACGCCTAATCTTTACTGTAAAGAGTTATTCGTGTAAAAAAAAAAAGAAAGAAAGAAAGAAAATCTCTTGGCCTCTTGCCTTTTTGGCTCTGAGCCCAAATATGTCTCTGTTTTTGTGTGGAAACTGTTTTAGGTTCCCACAGCAGGTACAATAACGTTTACTTCCACATACACACACACACACCAGTATGTTGCATAGGTTGGATGCTGCCCGGCTGCAGGGTTCGAAATGTCCTGGAAGAATTTCTGGTTTAGTCAAACATCAACAATGAATTTTCATCCTTTGTTTGATTATTGCTTCATCGCTGGCGCGTTGAGTGATGCTATCTTACTACTCGCCTGACCCCCTCGCTCCAATAAAGATAAGGCAGCCATGTAGCTCCAGTTAGGTGTGTCTTGCTGGTGTCACCTGGTTTGATGCTGGTGCTGAAGATCAATGTAGACCAAATCTTGTATATAACATTTTTTTTTTATTTGTTATTTATATGGAACAAGATTCATATAATTAAAAGAAGAAATTATTATTATTTTTTTTTTAAAGCAAATTTCTTTCCTTTGGTCAAAAATCCCCCCTGGCTATTCCTGACACGTTCATAGTATTGTTCAGCAAAGCCCACCCTGCAGTTTTCATCAACGTTTGCAAATGCTATGACTCTTTACAGGGACTTTCGTGAGTCGAACTCTTTCCAAATGTAACTTCCTCTCTGGTTCTGCCAGTGGAAATCTTGTTTGTCAAGGCACCTGCAGTTGAAACTTGCATTTTAGAGGTGTGACAAAAACTTATGTTTATCACAGCCAATGAGGCAGCTTTCATCACCTCGTTGTCTGATGCATTTCTCGGTGTAGTATTAAATATGCTTTCAAGCCATGTTTTAACACTTGTTTGGACTACTGCAGTCCGTTTTACCCACACTTTTCTCAACAGCCTCCGACTTGTGGTCAGTCGTGTCTGCATGGCGATGTGCGATTTTTGTAGTTATGAACAACAGGTGGTTCCCTCTTTGTGCTGCTTTTTGAAACAATTCTTTCCCTCCACCATCACTTCCTGTTGTATCTAGCACACTTCGTATTTCCCACAACATCTTCTGGCTTTTATGTGCTGCTCTGCACAGAGAGGTGGAAGCTCAACGGCATGTACAGCACTACTTCTATGAGTTGTTGATTGTAGCATGTTTATGAAGCGTTTCACGTTTGCCATTGTCCCTCATTGTGTTTAATCTACAGCCATATTATCAATGCATAGGTCCTCGTACTACAGGAGTGTTTTTAGGCCAATGCCGTGGGAACTTTAGGGAGCTTTTCCCCAAAACGTAACTGTTTGAACCTAAAAATCACATGTATGCTTAGTGTCTGACTTCTCCAAATCGGATCTTTTTAATTGGCTGGAAATACTGAGAAATCACATAATGGAGGCGTCGAAACAGAGTAGCTGAAGTGTGTGATAAGAGGCACATGGCTCTCAGCCACCTGCCTGAGGTGCCGGGGCTGCCGGTCGTCCCTTCTGTCGGCAGGGAGTGGCTGGCCCCGACGCCGGGCGATGCTATCAGAGAGCATTTACTCCCCGTCACTACCCAACACCATAGCCGGCCGCCTGGCGTCTTCATTTATTTATCAGATGAAAACATCACACCACAGCTTCAGTTCCTGCTCCGCTTTGTGATAGGCTTAAACACATTCTCTGTGGCTGGGAGACACACACACACACACGCACACACACACACCCTCGTGCTTCATTGGTGAAAGACACTAACAATAATGAACTTGATGCTGATTATTTCGACATCACACGTTTTTCTGATTCAGAGTTTCGCGTCAGTTCCATATGAAGGAGCAGAATCTTGTGTGGTTCTTCCCATGTTCACTCTCCTTTTTTGTTGTTGGTTTTTTGTATGAAGCAATGGTATAAACGTATAGTTTCATCTGTGCGGTGAACGAGAGACAGAGCCTTGTTAGAGCCTGATATGTAACAGTGACCCGAGTTGTTATAAAATATAATGTAATAAAACCCAAAATGTAATAACAAAATTGTAACAAAACCCAAAATGTGATAACTGGACAATAATGTAAAAAGATTTAACAAGAATTTAAATGTGATCTTAAAATGTTTAATGTTGTACATTATTTTGTACTCATTATTGGAGAAATTATATTACAGATTATATACAACAGAAGACCAGCAATGACTTGGGCAACAGCAATCATACATGAATAGCATAAATTGTATGGAGACATACGTATAAACAAATAGTCCAAACTTTTAGAACTCGTTCTTTCAGTGTTATTCAAATTGAAACAGGTCAAGTTCAAGTCCAAACCATTAATCATTGACTTACTTTACAATGTAAACAAATTATTACAATATTGAGGAAAACATATTTTGCCTGACCCATAATGTTGTATTTAGTTTTGGTCTCAGCGTCTTGTTACATTGCTGACCGGTTATTGTATTTTGGGTTTTATTATATTATATTTTATAACAATTCGGGTCGTTGTTGCATATCGGGCTCCAACAAGGCTCCCGTTAGAAGAAGTTGGAGCAGCGATCACAGCAGTAAGAACATAAGTGTAATAATGCCGGAAGCACTTTACAGCTTTAACGAAACCCTACTTGGTTATTCTAATAGTTTATTCAAGGAGCTTCATAATGTCTCTGCTGAGGCATTAATTGGATGCTGTCAGTCAGTGAGTAACAGTTCTTCGTCTGAACGCAGCTAATCTGTCTGCACTCTCTGTCATTGTCTATGAAAGCTTTTTTTTTCCCCCCCCTTTGTCTTCAAAACGCCACACTTTCTACATGGAATTACCACGTGCGTTCGCAGAATTCCTTTTCTACCTACAGGTTGTTCCTCGCTGACAAGCAGGAAGGGTAAGCTCAGCCCGAGCCCCCCCCCCCCCCCCTTCTACACCAGTTCATTCTTGTTTGATCATAATCATGGCTTTGCTGCTGGCACTGACTTCGGAGCTGAGAGCAGGCAGGCTGCGTTGTGTGTGCGAGCTGCTGTAAGCCGTGTCATGTGTTGAACTCGGTTAAGACGACAACCGCAGATGTGTAGGAGATTGTTATCTGCCAGACTTGACCCCATAACCCCCTGTGACCTATCTTGACGGATTTCCCCTTCAATTAGTTCCTGTATTCTATGTTTGTTTTTTTTTTATGGTGTGGGACCATATCCTGTAGGCTACACTGTTGCCCCCTGAGGGTGTCAAGCGCCTTTCCCACTTCATTAGCGGTGTCTTGCTCAATAGTTGCATTTCCACTGTCACTTCTGTTTTGAAGCCAAGTCAAACAAAGGCCTCAGACACATCCAGCACTGTGCTATGAAGGGAATCTAACCGGCAACACCTCGGCCTTGGCCCCGGCACTGGCTGTGTCAGGGTTGTAGGTGGTCTCGAAAGGCATTCGTGCACAGAGACAACGCCAAGCTGGTCTCTATGGTAACGGGCTGTGTGTGTACTGGAGCGGTCAGTTTGTACAAAGGAGCGGGGATGTTTTGACGTTTTGGGTAATATATTATTGTTCACCCCCCCCACACACACACACGCGATTGTGTGTGGTACTTTTCACTTTATCTGTTTATCCTAAATTGGAGCGACTCATTTGGGGACGAACCATGGAGTCAGGTTCAGGGTGAATCAGACCCACAGATGTTGTTGCGTCACCTTCAGCACCGTTGTCGCGTCCGAGCTTTTAGCTGATGAAGTTCATAACACTGATCACCGCTTGTTGTCGTTAAACATGTTTTATGCTCATCGCGCACTTAAACGGTGCAATGCGGATTGCCTCAGGTAATGTTTAACAACAGTATACGACACAAGACGAACAATCCAGCCTAACCCCTCGGTAGGCGCCGCTTTGTTCTGTTGATTTGCGCCTCAGTGCCGCAGCCGTCCGTCTGCTGCTGTGTTTGTGATGCTTTACTTTCACTGTCATTTGGTTTGCCGACTTTGTGAAGTGAAACCTGACTTTAAATGGCATGTAAGTTAGGAATTTCCTCTTCGGAAACGTTGCTTCAAGCTCTTGTTTTCTCAGTATATAATTACATGCATGTTTGAAATGTACCATTGTGTTCTGTAGAGCTTTATGAGTGTTGGGTGTATAACCCGACCAAGATGAGCTCTAAGGTCAATCACGTTAACATAGATGTTACTCTAGCACAAGGAATTCAGTGCTGAGAGATAAATTCTTGCTGAGATAAAAAAAAACAAAAAAAAAACAATGAAGAAACGGCGAGGGCAAGAAGTTTGAATGGTTTTTTGCAGACAAAAGGCAAAGCTTTTTCTCTTGTGAGTTTTCCCTCCTCTTTACTCTTACTTCAACACAATGGCTCAGGCTTTTCTGTGGTAAATTGCAGATTCCAGGCCAGACAATGAAGGTTTGAACACGTAGAAGATTTTGTTACGGTCAAAAACAGATGTATTACTGCTCAACCGGTACTTCAAGAGCCTGATTTCATCAAGGTGTCAGGCTTAAATTAGTTCTTTGGTAAAATGCAGGATAATGAAACTGTATGTTCATTGGAGAGTGGAGAGTTTCCACACTGAGCATTATAATTAAACGAAACCAGCTAAACAAGTGCTATATATGTCGGCACCACGACAAATACGTTGTGTTGTATTATGATCAATTGGAAAACACTTTGAGTTTATTATCTTCAAGTGCAATCACAGGAAGCACATTTGACTAGCAAAAACCTGAATTTGCTCATAAAACTCCAATTAAAGAGATTATCTTGTCTTGAAACTTCAACTTGTTATATGTCTTTAATCGCGTGCCAAGTAAAGAAGCGGAGCCATGATTAGTCAAATTAATTATTTAAGTTGACACACCTTTTCAGAAATTATTGTTATGTGATGAGAAGAACTGGAATTGATGTCTTTGCAGGACCTGCTTGTTTACATAGACGATGTATAAGTTATTACACATAATAAGACTAGGTTCTAAAAATACACTGGAGCATGTGTTGCTCAAGTCAAGTGATGGTTTTCAAAGTAAGATAAAGAGATTGAAAGTTGGACTGGGTGGCGTTCGGGACATGAGCCAAATCCTGAGCCAGACGTTGAACAACATGTCAAGGTTACTTTATTTGTACCCATGGTTAGATTTGTTTTGCAGGGTGCGATTGCATTCGGCATGCCGTAACTAACAAAACCAGACGGGTGGGTATTTGATTGAGCAGCGAAAGAAAAACAAAACCAGAGCTCAGTGTTCCGCCATTCAGCAATATAAAGACAGAAAATAAATAAGATGAAGATGGATTAAAAACGTGTAGAAAGTCAAATAGCAGCTCCAACAGAGGAAGCTGGCAGACTGCTCACTGTAAACATTGTCCATTGTCGTTCCTCGGCGTTGCCCACTGCTTGCTCGCTATTGACTGTTGTTCAGCCTGACATGGTTTATTATTGAATCGCTGTAGGAAAACACATCACCAACTATTGTCACACGTGCAGCATGATGTATAAAAATAAATCGACTCTACTCCGACTGCATGTATACATACGACGATAATCCGACGAAACAGCCGTAGCACGACCCCGGCTGCACAAGTAAACTTGGTTCTCAATGAAGCCTCACATTTGTCGTTTCTCTGTTTTGAGAAGCGACGGTCCATGTTCAGGATCAGTTCTCAAGTTTTCATTTATCACACCAACTGCTTCAGGTCATAAAGCAGAGCCGATCTGCAGGCAAAGTTCATGCTGGGTCACGTTGTTCCCATAATGAAGAAGACATCCCTGAACCTCAGGGGATTTTTTAAAATTCCTTTTCAGCAAACCCCCCCCTCTGCATTTCATCTAGTGCTTACCGTTTAGCAGCGAGGATAACCATCTTTAAGTTTTGTACAGGAGACGAACAGGTTTGAAGAACTTGTGCCACCGATAAGCGAGGGAGAAACTTTGTATTTTTGAATTAGAAATAACCCAAGGCTGAACCTGTGTGAGACAAAAACGGCCCAACTTAGAAATTTAGGAACAGTAGAGCTAAATTTGAGTGAGGCTGCAGTGTGCATTTCCTTTCACATGGCCAACGATTGCTCCCCTGCTGCTGTTATCTATGATATTGTAAACAGTAGCTGTACAGGTACACTGCATTGGAATGCTATTATTATTGATAATATTATTATTATTGATGTCTTTGCATCACAGGAAAATACAGATCCTTTTTACAAAAGAACAACCTGCTTCAAACTGTATCATTTCCCCTATTTTCATTTTATAAAAGTTACAGATGGAAACATTTTGATAAGGATCGGCACACACATGAACTGTGAGACGTAGAACATGCCATAGTTGATGTGCAGACAATGGTAGTAAGTCAAATGTCTTTTTCCGCTATCACTCTTCATCATATAGGCCCGCTCTGCCTCCACAGAAGATGGTGGAGTACCTGATGATAAATGGACTCTTCATCTCAAACCCACCATTGTTATTGTTGTGACCCACTCACGTATGCGCAGAAAAACCTCTTGACTGCAACTGCAGTGTGCAGCTGTGCAAGTACTAGAAAAACGCTGCACTCTGGAAACTGATTTCAAGCATTGTTCAGCTGTAAATGAGGCCACAGACACACACACACACACACACACACACACACACACACACACACACACACACACACACACACACACACCCCGGATTCTACCTGGAGACATCGTTGCTATGAGGCGAGAGCGTTAACTGCTCCATCATTTCATGCAAAGAAGAATTCTTCACCAGTTGTTATTCACTAGAACATTTTTTTTAATGTCATTATCTAAATTAGATTATCATAGTGGGACTGTGTATGATTGAACAGCATGATAATAATTGCCCTTCTGTCACAGATTTATTGCCAGCCCATGTGCCCGGATTCTCCACATCCATCTTGGCGTGAGGAGAAGAGCTCCGCCCAATGTCGTGCTGGAGAAAGTCTTTACCTCCATCACCAAGGTTTGCTTTGCGCTTTCAGAGACGCATTAATGCACCACTTGCATCATACACATAACATCGTCTTAAAATTCAATCTTGAACTGTGATCGTAAAGTTCTTTGTTTGGAAGGGTTAAAAGTTACAAGCATAAAATTGTATTGTATAAAAGCTGATTTGTCGTAAGCTCCAACTTTTTATATCTGCCAATTTGTCACTAGTTCTAAAAACCCTCTTACTCCTAATCCAGTCCAGACTGGACTTTGAACATGTGTACTTCTCATAACCATAACTCCTCCAACGCTCATGATATTTAGGAATAAAATCAGAAAGCAGAGAAAAAGAGCTTCGCTTCTTCTTTTCAATACCATCAAAAACACATTTATATTTAAGAAATGCCAGAAGTTAAAAGTTTAAGTTATTTTGGAAGAAGTGGTCAAAGTATTCACATTGCTGGACAATTTCGAGCTGCTGCAAAACAAATCCGTCTCGTTGTGAAAGAGTTAATAATATATTCGTTTTTTACAGAGGCTGATATTTATTCAACCATTGAGCAGAAAAATCTGTCGTTTGCAACGGCAGTGTTAAATCTTTAAGCAAGATGTATTTAGATTGAAAGATATGAAGAATACATTAGTTTTAGTGGACTGTGGCCCAAAGAGCAGGCGAGAAAAAAAATCTAATATTTGTGTTGTGATGACTGCAGCATTTCTCTCTGTCCTGCAAGTTCATTACTTGACTGTCCATTTTTAATCAAACAATTTGCTTCTTCAATGAATCCACGATAGGACAGGAGTTTGCATTGGAGCCGATTCTAAGTATTCATTTTCTGTTTTCAACTTATTCAAAATGTCACCAGAGAAATGTTATTTATTGAGCAGACTCACTCTGGCAGCCTGGTGATAAATCATATTTTTTTTCCCCTTCCTGGCAAGAAGATGAAAATTTACTCTGAGTTTGCGTGTTAAACTGTCCTCTCACTGAAGCAAGTGCAGTCAGGCGCAGCCATGTGTGACAATGCAATCTTTCATTTCTGACTCAAATGAAGCGTTTGCAAAAAAAAAAAAAAAAAAAGTCTCATCTTCCATTGAGCTGCTGTCAGAAAGTTTTTACTTTGATCGTAATTCTCTCTCCAACGTCCGCCCCTCTTCAGAGATCAAAAGCCCGGCTTGTGAATGGTGCGCAAACTGCCACTAAATGTCGGCCCTGGAAAAAGTGTGACCAAGCGTTGTCCAGCCTTCCTATTCCAACCTGGTTGTTTTGCCGTTTCGTTCCTCCCCGTGACAGAATCCAGACTCCCGCCATCTGGGTGGCCTCTCCAAGCAGCTGGACTGGGACGTGCGGAAGGTCCAGCATTGGTTCAGACACCGCAGGAACCAAGATAAACCCAGTACACACACTAAGTTCTGTGAGAGCATGTACGTCGATTCCTGTTGCGCTCACCTTTAAACTCTCTGCAGGCCTGAGCAAACTGTGGTTGTTGTTTTTTGTTGTTGTTGTTTTTTCTGCCAACATGCATCCGTATGTGTGTTACTAAATTTGGGGAATGAAGTGTTGGTGTACATCAAGTCATTATGTCATTGCATTAAGTCTGAATGACACAAAGGATGCAAAGTGATGCATGTTTTATAGTCGTTAGGTTAATATATGCTGAATGTTTTCTTTCTTTTTTTTTTTCTCTTCAAACTTCAAGGTGGAGATTTACATTTTATTTGTGCATATTTACCTACGGGTTCCAGTTTCTTTGGCAGGTAAGTCCAGCCACTGTATCGTCATACGAGCACAAAGTCACTGTGTCTACATTTTCTCTTCTTGTTTTTCAGTCCCCGTGGATGTGGGATACAAAGCATTGCTGGTACGGTTACCCCTATCAGGTATGCCTCTGCTCCAACCGTCTGTCTATTCAGCTGCAGTAGCACTGATTCCAGACTAAAACCAGCGAGAACCAAACCTTTATTTCACAGCCATTTCAATGAGCTGCATTGGCTTTTGAAAAATGGATCAATTACTGTGAAATGAGTCGCTGTTGATGTTTAAAAGGTTGTACTATAATGTGGAAGACGCAACAAAAACTTGTTTTATCTGTTTGCTTTTACTTCACTTCCCTTTATCCAAAAGTTGATTTTGTGTCATAAATAGCAGTTGACGTGTGTTGATAGCTTAAAGACTTTGTATTTATGTGGTTCCTTCTTTGTAATTAAACTCTTTTTGATTGAGAGATCAGATTGTTCCGTGTTCATGAACGCTCAATAGAGTGACACCAGATTGATGTTGTTGGCTTGTATCAATCAAGAATATCTTTCAATTCAGTCAGTGAGTCAATCCCACAATGCTTTGCATTGTGACACACATCTGATTAGGTCATAAACGGTTACACCTCCCCCTAATTCCAATTGGAGAGGGTCAATCTAATCAGATAGTAGTGTTTACATGATGCAGTGGTAATCCGATGGGCTGTCGATTGGATCACTTATGCTTCATGTAACCGCTGTTGTGGAGTCTCTGATCTTCAGCTCCAAATATATGAAGCGCGGGAGATAAACTGTTTTCTTTTATATTAAATCAACCAGGCTTTTAGCGTACGTGGTGTCAGTTATCATTTGAAATGGCTGCCGGGCTCGTGTAATGTGATGATGTCTAACCTGATGATAAAGCTCTTAGAAGCATACACATGTACAAGTCATACTCCCCCCGTTAGAAGCTGTTTTATTTAATTACTGGGTATGACAGATTTTGAACTGCTGGTTATTCATACAAATTGTACACGGGTTAATTATATTTCCTTTATTGAATTAGAAATCTCCTCTACGTATGTCGTTGTACAATGTGTAGTAGTTCTATGTCATGAAGTGACCTCCGGTTCACCTTTAAAATCCTGCAATGAGCAAAACATCCATCATCAGGTGTGTTTTCTTTCGCGCAGTGATTGTGTTGATTGAAAACAGACGCAGGCATGACACACTCCACCGGGAAGCGCGGCACCTCGTGCCTTAGTGCTTATGTAAACTCGGTCATGTCGGTGAATCACCGGGTTGGGATGTGCTTTGAGATTGTTGGTGGCATTGTCGAGCCGAGGTGGTCTTGGTTATCGCCGTGCGAAATCTGTGCACGATTTTAAAGATTGAGTTGGTTTTTTGGAGCAACTTGCTGAACCTGTCTCCGCTCCTTCTCCGCTCAGGTCATGACTCCGGGTCTTTATCGCTACTACGTGACGGAACTGGCGTTCTACTGGTCCCTCATGTTCTCCCAGTTCACCGACATCAAGAGGAAGGTGAGAGGAACACGGGTCCACTGTCGGCTCCAGCTGACCACACTGAACACCCCGCAGCGGTTGCCACTTCCTGGCAAACGCTGGTCAATACATGTATTGTTCTTCATTTGGCAGCAGCAGACAATGTCTGTGCACGAATGTGTGTGTGTGTGTGTGTGATGCAAGCTTTTTGAATTTCTGCATTGCATTGGTCGAAAAGTGGTCAAAATGGCCCGCTTGTTTTATTTCCAGGTCTTGTGTTTGTTTTTATTCGGGAAGTTGGGGGGGGGGGGGTCACATGTTTTCTCTTTTCTGGGGTGGGGTGTGGCTGACACCGCTCAGTCTGTGCATGCTTTGTGTGTTGCTGCACGAGGAAACCCACTGTCATGTGATTGCCGGATGGAGCAGGCCTAAGTCTATAAGAATTACAGAAATTCCTCCGAATGGCAGAGTATCAGAGCCCAGCTGCGTACACATTCCCTTTAAAGATCTGGAATGTGATTCTTATTTTCATTTGACGGCCTCGTCTGGTTTCAAATCCATCTTGGTTCAATTTATTTTTCCTCATGGCATGATGCAGTTCATTATCGATTGTTGTTTTACCAAAGTAAAAGCCTTCATTCATGCAGGGAATCCCAAAAGGCCTTTCTGACTCTTTTCACCACCTTTGTTCCAATCACATCAGTAAATATGTTCATTATTATCAGTCATTTCAAACAAACAGAATGTCCAGCAGGCGACGGTGATAAAGTGGAATTAGTCAATACAGGAACACTGTCGGGATGTAAGATCGACATTGTACCGTGCTTGGTTGTGTTTGAGGCAGGACCTCTAGTATTTCTTCATTATCTAAGGAATTAAGAAAAATACACCTTTCATAGATGTTATTTCTCTTAGATTTTGAAGTTTCTGGATTATAAATAGTCTGGGTGCAGTACGCATGCCAAATGTCAACACAATATCCTGAAATTTTGCATTTAAATTCAATTAATTAATTTTATGTTCATAATGTCATTCTTTCCTGTGGTTTTTCTTTTTTTTTTTTGCATTGTGGAAATGTTTTTCTCTCCTGGTTGGACGGGCATAAAATATATTTTAACATTGATACTAATACAGACTATTATAACATTTTTATTCTTGGGAACGTTTAAAAAACAGACTTGTTTCAGTGAATCCCTGGTGGCCCTCTGTGTTTTTCTGCTGTCAGCTCAGGTTCCTCTAGTGTCGGATCCACATGTCGGCCCGCGTGATTGTCTTTGGGTGCAAAGCGAAGTTAACCTTGTACCCGTCGCTGACCACGTCCTGCTGCATGGGTTGACACAATGGAGGCCCTTTCTTCCGTTTCTGCTAAAATGAGTGGACATCAAGTAACAATAGTGATGAAACTCGGCACATTTCAACTGTTTTTCTTTCTTTCTTACTGCCAGAAATTGGATATACTCAACCAAAATCTAGGTTTTTTTTAGATTTTAGGTAGAAAGAATATATGACGCAGAAATCATTCAACACGGATACTTAAAACATATGACTACATTATTTTGGATTGTTCAAGACTTATTTTTCCCCATTTACTTATGTACAGATATTAAATAGCAAATGCCATTTGGTCAAGTTTTACCTTGCATACATCTTTATTTTATTTATTTTTTCACCACACCTAATTTACAAATGAGTAATTTCTTGGCCCGAAGAATTTGCACTGCTTCTCTTCTATTAGGACTTCGGGCTTCTAAGCATCGTGCGCAACTCGACGAGGTCATTCAGTAACCAGCAATTCCTTCTTTTGTTGGATTAGTCAGTGTGCTCCGGTATCGCCTGAGGTGGAAATTCAAGCATCCGACAGATAACACGACATGAATGATCTTAAGGCTCTTATTGATATGTCTCGGAATTCAAAGTTCGGTCAATGACCGCAAGCTGCCCGGTCCCAGACGCAGTAAAACAACGTCATACTTGACAATAAATGTGAGGGTTGTATAACTGTGTTCCAACAGATATCAGGAATTTTACCTTTCTACATCAGTTAAAACAAAAAAGTAAAAAAAAATCCTCTGAGATCTGATCAAATATTCAGTGTTTTTGCCTGGATTTGTCTGTTCAGCCGGTCTAACAAATTGGGAGTGGTCCAGAGCACTTCCTGCTGATTTTTTCCCCCCCTTACAGAGATGTGATGTACTTATTTTTAGAAGCGTTGCCAGACTGGTGGGTATCCTCCAGGCTTTCGAGAGCTCTTCAGGTCGGAGCGCGAGGACGGCAGACCCTGGACGTCTGCACCTGAATCTGAAGCGCTGAGCGTACCTGAGCAGTGTTCTAACGTCTCCCCGTGTTTCGGTTATTCCCAGGACTTTCTGATCATGTTCGTTCACCACCTGGCCACGGTCGGCCTCGTCAGCTTTTCTTACGTCAACAACATGGCGCGAGTGGGGAGCCTGGTGTTGTGCGTGCACGACAGTTCGGACTTCCTGCTCGAGGTCAGTCTGACACATTGGGGACAGGAAAACTTTCCATCTCACGGTCAATGAAGTATTAATACTTTATCACGGTACATAAACACTTCGGTCTTTAGTTTTGCACGAACGTATTATTCTTGCTGCCTACATTTTTACATAAATATCTCTACTTCTTCTCTTTGCATTCCTCAAACTGGCTTGTTCCTCATTTTAACTTCTACACGGACAAATATAGTAATGTATGCAGACATGTATGTGTAAAGAAGCTGTGAGTGAATGCTTTTACTTTTGTCAAAGTGTGCTGAAATGGAAATTCAAACTTCCAGCACTGCTAATTCTGAGCAGATATAATCACAAACCTACTTACCCCCCTCCACCCTCCACCCACCACCATACAAAAACAGAAGTTATATACTAGATTTATTAAGACGTGCCTGCTGCAGGTCATTGAGAAGCCTCAGGTTTCCCATTTAGATGTTTCCCCTTTTGGATATTTATTGTTCAGTGGCAGTTTTGCTTGACGCCAGCTGCCTTCCTATGCAGTGGAGGTGGATTGCGATTGTTGTTTCGTGTTCTCAGTCACTTCCACCTGGCCGAGGTCCAAGCTCATTATTATTACGCGTACGCGCCTGAGAATTTAGTACAGCCCATGTGCAACGCAACAATTCTTCACCTCACAAAACTTAAGTTACATTCTTTCTTTTTTTTTTTACCTTTTGCTTTTTTTTCTTCTTATAACAGGCAGCCAAGCTGGCCAACTATGCCAAGTTCCAGCACTTGTGTGACTCCCTCTTCATTGTTTTTAGTGTGGCGTTCTTCATCACACGGCTTGTTATTTATCCAATATGGTGAGTAATCTGTGACGCCGACAACACCTCAGTGAACGTTGATCTACATTTGGGACATTAATCATAACTCTGAGATCTGTGAGCGTTTCTCTTCTCGCATGGTAGCTAAAGGTAATAATGACGTACATTGATATCTGGAATAACTGCCCTCCTAACTGTATTTGTATAGACGGTACCTACTGTAATAATGCTGATAATAACATGAACTTTTTCAGACCTGTCGACAGGAAATGAAGCCCGTCTTGTGTTCAGACCAGAATTATACACCAGTGTGTAAATCACAAGTGGCCATTAATTTCCAGTGACCTCTCCACTCGACCTACTGTTCCTCAACAGACGTGGATGTTGCAGCTCCGACTCCAGAGAGACGGACAATAGGCGACCTATCACTGACTAACGTAACCCGAGCAGCTATATTCAGTGTCTTGGTGTGGATGAGTGATAAAGCTAGTGTTGCCGCTGAAGCTACCTGGACTGAAATCCATACCTGTGCGGGGGGGGGGGGGGGGGGGGTGGAGTCCGTTGACAGTGACCTGTCACTCATTTATATTTAGAGGAAGATGTGACCCGAGCATAGATCTCGCCTCACAGCAGATGAGATCAGTTTAATTTTAAAGCTCTTTATTCAGTGAGTGACGTCAGACACGACCCCAGACGCTCAGCCGGATGTGCCATTTGTCGCCCTTCTCAATTTGTATTTCTTTTTTGTTTGTTTGTTTGTTTTAAAGGGTCCTGAACTCTACTATGTATGAGAGCTGGGCCATAGTGGGGCCGTTCCCCTCCTGGTGGCTCTTCAACTTCTTACTGCTGGTCCTTCAGGTTCTGCACATCATCTGGTCCTACCTCATAGCCCGTATAGCCTTCAAAGCCATGTCGCGGGGCAAGGTGGGTCACGTTTGTCGGATGGTTATTAAAAACAATGTGTCTTCTCAGGCTCATATCGGTGTAATTTGGTATTTTATTAACATATTTCAAGGCGGTGAAGCGAAAACAATGTTTAAGAGTCAGAGACGAGCAGGTAAAGAAACATTCCATCCAGGCGGATTGAAATGCACAGCAGCGCAGCTATTTCTGGTGACGTTTCCCGCCTCCTGTCCCCTGACGGTATCTTGTCCCCTCTGCAGACGCAGTTTGTTTCCTCTCCCTCTGGAATGAGGGGGAGATCCTGTCTTTTCCTCTGTCTTTGTCCAATGAGCCCTCCTCCACTCCGCTGCTCTCTCGCTTCCCTCCGTCTGCTCTGTCCGCTTGACAGCTCCACCTTCTCTCTTCTCGGCTGTAAGTCTCTGCTCACCCCCCCCCCCCCCCCCCCTCCAGTGTGACGCCGCCTCACAAATCCTAATTTCCATCCGTCTTACCTGATTTCATTAGGTGGCAGTGTGGTTGGGAATGATTTTAACTGAACAGCTGTTGGATTAGAGCCAGGCCTTGGCACAAAGTCGGCAGTTCGTTGTAAATGATGAGTAATGCAGTCAGTGTCATGGATGTCAGGTATGGCCAAATGTTTCTCATCAGTCAGGAGAGCCTTGAAATTGTCCCACACCGCCACCCTGTGGCAAACTGTGGAATAGTTCTCGTTTTAAGCAAGTGACTTGTTGAAGGAATACCTTTAATTTCCCAGATTAGATGAGTGGGTTGTGTAGAGGTTATAACCCCCCCACCACCACCACAGCGAGTATAGCTCCAGTTTGAGTCTCATTCCAGGCCTTTCTATGTGAGCGTGCATGTATGTTTTTTTTTTTTTTGGTCCTCTGGTTTCTTTTCTCCCAAAATAAATGCTTTCATTCAAGGGTCCACTCAGAACACTCCAGAAGCCTCCTGTCATTCAGACTAAACTGTCGATCATTAAAAATAATTAAAACATTCTGAACTTGTATTAAAATATGACAAACCTGTGGCAATAATGTTTGATCATCTTTACAAATAACTGATTTAGTTCTTGTGGAATTAAACTGTTCTGATTAGGTGACAAGTTTCATTTGAATATACAGTTTGTACTACGATGTAGCGAAAAAGAAAAGGCTAAAAATTTCAGCTTCACAATTCTACAACGCGTCTTGCGTTCAGGTTTGTGCCGTTTACCATCAACTCTATATACCAATGTATTTGACTGTTTTGTTGATGGAAGATCTCCTCTCTTGTAGGTGTGCAATGATGTTCGCAGTGACGTCGAGAGCAGCTCTGAGGACGAGTCTGAAACGGCGACGGACGTCCCGATGAAAGGAGAAAACGGCACCAACGGCCACTGTGCTGCAGCCAAAGCCCGAGCACAGAACCACAGCAGCTGGTGACACGGAGCCCACTGCCCGCCCACTCCCCCCGAAGCTCACGTCCAACATTCACACACATCACAATGACAGCGAGTTTACGTGTTCCGTGAGCTGAAGGGGGATAAGTACATGCCGACGTCTGGCTGCGGCGCTCCGGTGTGGCTCCAGAGACGTTTTAACATCTGAAGCCAATGATTTGCAGTCGTGTTTTATATTTTTCTCCCAAATGTTGGATTTTCTGTCATTTGTGTGCCGACTTTGGCGGCGGATGTTCAGTTTCAATGTTCTCTTCCAGTTTTATTGGCGGGATGAACTTGATTAGTTTGGGGTTCGTAAGGTTCTTTCAATGTTGAGTCGCAGACATGTCAAAGCAGGCGTTTCTCATCGAAATGACTCATTTTGATGTTGTGATATTAAGAGTGCAGCTTCATGAGCTTTTAGAAGCAGGACACCTGCTCTGTGAGTAGAAATAAGTCCCAACATGAGCCGACATTTCTACCCTTTGCAATCTTTTGTGGCTCCTTTACCGTTTGACCACGTCGTTTGCTACGGTTTTACTGTTTTTACTTCTGACACCAAATGTGTATGAGAATTTTTTGTCATTGCCTATAGTGGTATGAGATATACTTACTGTCTGGTATGTTGGTCTATTCTCCTTTGAGTGCCTTGTTTAAAAAAAAAAAAAAAAAGTTTCCAAATACATCCAGTTGTTTGAAGATTTCTTTCATATTGCAGAAATATAACATTAAACTATGCAGTGGAAGGCATTTAATATATTACAAGCAATTACAGCCATCTTCATTCTGGAGACAGTGCCATGACAGAACACTGATGCAAATATATTCCTGTTTGATTTGCTTGGAGGAGATTTATAACCAAAACCTCATCCTTGCAAGGCGTCTGTGTCCTCGGAGGAATTACACAGCCATCCTGGGAGGAGGAGGGAGGGGAATGAGAAATGTTCACATCTGTGCAAAGAAAGGAGAGCAGTCCATCGCAGCTTCACTCTTTGATGACTTCTTCGTCCTCTGCCAGTTTCAACTGTTTTTGCTTCTCCATGTAACGATACCCCCGCATCGCACACATGTAGCCCCCGTAGAGCGTCAGCACCATCATTGACGCTGAAAACGCCCGGTATCCAATGTCCGCCAGCCGCTTTCCTGACACCATGGTGAAGGTTCTGAAGGGAGCAAAGTCAGAGCAGGTGGAGAAGTTAACTAATGCAAGAAGTGAACAGCCGTTTAGTCTGGAAGGAACATAATTTCACATCACGAATATAAAAATATTCAAAATCAAAGTACCTAATGTTGATTGTAACCAACAAATACTGTTTAAAGATTCAAACTTGTTTGTTTTTGGAAACTGTAAGTATTGAAACGAGCTTAATATTTTTAAACTGTTGGCCAACTACATACTTCTTGTGTAGAAAGATAAGACAAAGTAGCTGGAGGGAGTTCTACACAGTGGAGTGATACTCTCACCCCGCAGCAAGAAAATCCCAGACTGGAGTTGGCATGTTCTACCTGTGCATGCATAGCCACTCTCAACATACTCCACTTCTCCAACATTCCAAAGAGCATTGGTGGTTAATTAGTGGAACCTGAACCTGTATTTGAGAACCTGAGGCTGTGTGGTTGTCTGTGATGGACTTCAGGGTTTATCGTGCATTCACCAAAAATCCAACCAGCTGCAGAGCCAAGTGATGGAGCATATGAATGGACACGTTCTGATCCATGTAATAAATCCTTACAACAGTACATAATCGAATTTATCTGAATGTATTCAAATGTAAAGTTATAATTTCCTTGAAATAGGCATCAATAGTAGGGGTGTGTTGACCTGATCAATCTGAAGCTCATGAGATGATAAAACCAAACATAAAAGTTGAGGAAAGTTCAATTTGTTGCAGATTCCTCTTTTTCATGCGTTTGGTACGACAGTAAGAATAACTGTATTAAGCTTGAGACGTTTAAGATTCAAGTACAAAGAATTAAGATCCAAATAAGACAACTGCACGATGGACGAGTGAACTTTACATAATTGAACAGACAGAACAGAAGTGAGATAAAACCAACTATTATTGAGTGCAGCGGAATCTTCCCCATCAGCTTCACGTACGGATTAAGTAACAACACATCAGTGAAAGGATTTAGTATTTTCTCATTGATTAAACTGCACGTATAAACATAACTGCATGTTACTGTGCAGTGATGATGGTTTAAAAACTTTGTTTTGGTCTGAGATGAGGTTGATGAAAGTCAACCCACGTCACGATGTTTCCTCCACGAGCTCAAGCTAACACACCTCCAAAAACAACTGCGCACATTCACGTAGCTTCCGCCTTGTTTTACACATTATTCAGTGCACTGCAATTAATTTGCTCGTCTTGTCTTACCTTTTAGTATTTGAGGCAGAAATAACCGCAGAATCACGATATTTGTGTCAATGTCAGCACACAGAGGTGTAGCACCACCGGTTTCGTAAGGTACGGAAGCTCGTAAGGCAAGCTTCTTTCGAAGAGAGAAGAACATTGCAGAGCAGATCAGAGCGCGCCCTCTGGCGACTCGGAGGGGAACCGCACACTGCGTGTTCAAACTGGTAAGTTGGTAAACAGGAGGATTCTGACAATAAAAATAATGATACTAACAGCATTCATCGTTCTTGCTACAATAACATCAGCAACAACACTACTAACAACAACAATCATTATCTTAAATCATGAAACATTCATGCGGAAGAGGTCGTTTGTTTTTCCAAAGAAAGAAAGAGTGATTGTTTATAAACAAAGGAAATAACATCACATGACATGTGAGATCCCTATAGTTATGTGGAGATTTTGGTTTTATATGTCCTTTTGACAGAGGTGTTTTATTTGGTTTCACATTGAACCTTCACACACCTGTGTGACTTTGTATTTAATAGTGTAAATAAAATTTGTAATGAAAAAGAAGGAGGCCCCAGGCAGAATAGCTCCTGCAATAAGTCATGAGCTAATGAGGCTGTCAATAAAATGAAATTGAATTAAATAAGTCAGAATTAATTCACCAATATGTCAATAGAATCCTTCGTAATAGAATCCATGTGTGTCCAAGTTATTATGAAATTCTTTAATATAATTTAATATTTTTCGTATATTTTACATGATGACGATAATGATGATGATTGAGTAATTAGGTAATATATACTCCCTTGTTGCTACGGGGCATCACTATGGTTACCAGTGCGGTTATCATTGTCACTCTTCTTTTGCTGTATTCAGGCTTTTCAGACACGATGTACAATCTACCACAAATACCAACCGGGAGGTAGCTTTGATCCCAGTTGTACAGACCTCCACAAAGTACAAGAATATAATTTTCTTGGGCACAGGCGTGTAGTTTATGGAATGTGTGTAATTGATGTGGACGTAAGTCCGCGTTTCCTGTGTTTCCTACACGGACGCATTAAAGTGGCGCACACAGCCATGGCGGCGGAATCTTGCTCCGACACTTTAGACGGCGGTGATGAACTAAATGATCCCGGAGCGGCTCCTTACGGTAACTTCATAAACTACTACACCTTCAATCCCCCAGAGAACCGCCTGAGCCTGATTCCAGAGTCCCTGCTGCTCGACCTGGGACTCCGCGGGGGAACCGAGGAGGAGACGCTCATCCTGGATGTGGGGTGCAACTCTGGGGTAACTAACTCAAACTAACTCATCATTATTTGCATATTTGTGTGTTTATAGCACGACTTACACTCACCGATGTCCTTTTTTCCCCCTGAGAGACATAACTCCAAATATAATTCAATTAAACTAATTTGCCATCAGTGCTAGGAGGCAGTGTATTAACTGTCAGACAAGCGTTTTCTAATGAGATGTGTGTTATTTCCATAGGTTGAAATAGTTTTTATCATTTGAAACAATTAAACCTCATTCAGTTGTCATGAGTTGCTGCGATCGGTTATCTTTCTGAATATTCCTCATCTTTTTACACGCTTTTGGGTCTGATTGTTGCATGTATTCCCAATATTATCAGTGTTAGATTTTGAAGAAACACAATTATTCATCCATCATACAAATGTGGTGCTGGAGCTGATCTCCCTCAGGGTGAAGTATTGGTTTCAGTTCATCACAGGAAACTCATTCTCAATAGTGACTCCTCAGATCAGTTGTTCCAGATGGTGGATTCAAGTTGGAATACTGGAGAAAAAAAGAGAAAAGCAAAAACAACAACAGAGAGAACATGCAGAGTCCACCAAGCCCAGGGCGTTGTTGCTACATTTAGTCAAATAAAATGCTCAATAAAAAATAGCAACCATGACATTTATTCAAGACCTTCTGTGGTTTTAAAATGTCAAATAAAAGTGGAATTTCCCTAGAAATGACTTCTTTCATTTACCATCTGTCTTCCTGCACCACCAGGAGCTGAGTGTTGCTTTTTACAAGCACGTGGTGCCGGAGGACAAATCGGAAGGAAGGAGAGTTCACCTCCTGGGCTTTGACCTGGACGAAACCCTCATCGAGCGGGCCCAGCAGAGCAACCCTCTGCAGGGCAGCGTCACCTTCATCCCCCTGGACGTCACCAGAGACACGGAGCGGCTGCGGGACTACCTCCGCCTGCACGGCTGCCCCCGCTTCCACCTGTGTCTGTGCCTGGCCGTCACCATGTGGGTGCACCTGAACCACGGCGACGACGGCCTGCGGCAGCTGCTCTCCCGCCTGGCCTCCGTCAGCCAGCACCTGCTGCTGGAGGCGCAGCCGTGGAAGTGCTACCGCTCGGCGGCCCGCCGCCTCAGGAGACTCGGCCGCTCGGACTTCGATCACTTTAAGAGCCTGAAGATCCGCGGGGACGTAGCGGAGCACGCCAGGGAGCATCTGGAGAGCCGCTGCGGCATGGAGCTCATCCAGAGCTTCGGCAGCACCGCCTGGGACAGAAAGCTGCTGCTGTTCAGGAGGAGGTGACGCCTGGAGGGCGGCTGATGTGCGACAGAGAGCCGTCAGAAGGCCGAGTGACAGTCTATTTGGAGAAGCGACAAAACTACCAACTATTGTTTGGCAATTTAACCAAGTGATGCCACAATAATGTCAACTTTTTTTTTTTTAAATAAAGATAAACATGCTTATTTTCCTTCACAGATGTTCAGTCAATAAATGGTGTGTCGAGTGTAAGATATGAACTGGATTACAATATTACAAAACATTTCACGCAGATTACTTAAGATTCTCACGAAATCTCATCAGATTTCATGGCTGAAGTGTGAGAAGTGCAGGGAAAACAATTGAAAGTGTATGAATCAAGAAGTTTTCACATTGCGAGCAAAATCAGCCTTTTTAACGTCTCTTACTGCTCTACTATTGCTCTTCTCACTTAGAAAATGTCCCCCCAAAAATCAAAAGATCTTTTCTTACATTATCACATCATAGCCCCAAGTTTGATGTGAACCAGGTGAGGAGTTTTACAAAAATTGCTATAATTAAAAATACATTTAACTCATTTACGGGGAAAAAAACCCCACCCTCAATCACCCATTGGAGAGGACTGTTAGTGTGAGAGCTGGATAGTGCATAAAACTAAAATAAAATGTTAGCTTTCTCCTCCGTTCTGTTATAATCCCATCTTTCAAGCAGCAATGGCTTTAACCCACTCTTACCCGGTTCCTTTTCATTATGAGGTGAATGTGCAAACCACTTCATCACCGTGCCACTAGTCCGAGGATCATCGTGGGAAAAAAACTCAAAAAGAGGCTTTTCTGACATCTTGTTATATGCTAAAGTCCAACACATGAAATTAGTTATTTTTCTAATCATTTCAGTTTTTAGGATACAAGTTTCAGCTCTGGAGGAAACAATTTTAGTCGAGTCCTAGAATCTTAATTCCAGACAAGTTTCATCGTCATCTGTTGAAGACAACCGCTTGCGTCTCGACTGAATGAACCACAGCGGCCGCAGTTTAATTTTCATCATTTTAATTACAGAATACTAAAAATAACATTACATAAAATGTCTTTTTTTTGTGTTTTTTTTTTTAAAGAAACCATTGAATATTACAAAGGTTGCAAATTTTGTAAAGTTAGGATATAAAATCTTTGAACAGTGGTGTATAATTGAAAAAAGAAAAATAATTTTCATAAAATGTATATATTAACTGTTCTACTACATAAAAAATGAGATGGACACAAAATTGCAGACAGACGAGATGAGTAGACACCGCCATTACCGCAGTGAGCTCTCCTTTCCGAGGAAGAAAGACTTTTGAGATGCACAGCACACACACCAATCAGCTTCAGTTCTCCACTCATGTCTATGTTCAAAGAAAGAGGGCAGAAGGGTTCGTCATTTACAACAGAGGGGGGAGAAACAAACAACCTCAAGAGACTACAAAAAGTGACTTGGTGACTGCTCCCAATATTCACACACACACACGCTCGCGCACTCACACTCACACACACACAGGTGGGTAAAAACCCGACGACACTGGCCTTGGTTCCAATAGCGCACCGTTTTTTTTTTTTTTTTCTTTTTTTCTTTTACCCCACGGGTTCAAGCTGTACAAAGATCTGCGAGAAACTTTTGTGAAATCTCATACTTAAAAATCGCTCCACCAAGACAGGAGGGGGGGGGACAAAAGACAAACAAAAAAAAAAAATGATCAGGCATCTTTCAGTCTGCTGACTCAGCCTTTTTCCTAAAATCCTACTGTACAACTGGTTGGTCAGATCAGCTGAAAGAAACCGTGGTCACAACTCAACATCAGGTCAACTTTCAACAACAGACTCTACATGAGGGTGAGGGGTGAGGGGGGGGCATGCATAATCCAACAGTGTGCTTTGCTTTCTTTCTTTCTCCTCTCTTCTCAATCGTTTCATCACGAGCCCTTGTTGCTGATGTGTTTGTTGACGCCACGGAAATCGCAGACTTTGAGGACATTCAGGGCCTGATTGGACGACGTCCCTCCACACATGCGAGCGAGCGTGCGACACACTGGCCAATCATGTCCAAGCGGAGGTATTTCATCCGTCTCCTGCTGTGTGGGAGACGCGTTTGTGTCACATTTTTGGTTGAAGGACACGAAGCGGGGGAAGTTGGGGGGGAGGGGGGGGGGGGGGGTGCAATCAACAGTTCCATCAAGTTACTCACACAAAAAAAGTCAAAAAGATATTATGGGCTTGGATCGAGTTACGTAGCTGAGTTTGCAGAACCGCTGTTCCCTCTGTGCAGTAGTAGTGGTTTCGGTGGTCCGATGAAGAGAAGAGCAGGTTTGAGGACGAAAAGTAAAAGGGGGGGGGGGGGGGGGGGAGAGACATTAACCCAGAGGAGATGTGGGGGAGGAGATGAGGTGCGAAACACCAGCAGAGCTACTTGGTTTTTGGCTGGTCTGTGGCTCCGGTGGCTGGAGGCTGCTTCTGTTCTGCACCCGGGATCCAGGAGCGCCTGCTAATAATGCTGTTTAGGTTCAGATGAGTCCCCCTGAGTTAGTGCACACATCAGAGTCCGGCGGGCCTCGCCCGCTTGTTCGTTAGGAAATCCACAAAAAGAAGTAAATAAGAGGAAGAAAAAAAACAAATGGTTTTTTTTTTTTTTTTTTGGTAATTTTTTTGTTTTGTTTTTTTCTAATTTTGTATTGAGCTTAGAATCAGCTTTGGAGATAGAAGTGAGTAAAAAGAGACAGAAAGAGAGAGAGAGAGAGAGAGAGAGCCTGTCCCGGTTTTACAAGTCTGTGACTGAGGAGGTCGATGCCGTTAGTGTGACGAAGGGAAAGTTTACGTCGCCGCGACGACGCTGCACAGCCGACGTCTGAGTCCTGCTCATTGTTATTTACTTCTTTTTCTGTGAAGTTTCTTTCTTGTGTGAATGTGCGTTTACGTCCCTCCCGACCAGACGCCGTCTCCTGTTGCTTGAGCGCTCAGTGTGACCGCAGAAGTTGTTGGTGAGGATCCGCCCAGCGGGCGAGCTGTCGGGGATCCGGGCCGGGTGCTGGTGTGTTTGCGGGCCGTGCCGAGTGTGCGTTAGTCAGACAGACGGGTAGGTGAGGCAGGCAGGCGGGATTTGTTTTTGAAGAGGAGGGGTCGAGGGAAGAGGGGGGGGCGAGGTTAGATTAGAGGAGCCGTGTCCATCAGGCTTTTGTTCGGGTCCAGGCTGGCGAAGAAGCGGACGTCTCGGTCTTTGTCGGACTGCAGGGTCATCACCGTCTCCTCCAGCTCGTCGGCGTAGGCACAGCCCGGCTCCTTGAAGTACGCTGGACACAGAAAGGAAACAGATGAGACGGAGAAGAACATCAACTTTGATGGATTGAAGACAAAATTAAAAAGGTGAAAAAGTGCTCGACTGAAACTAAATATTAAATACTGTGCACAAATGATCAAAAATGAGCCAATAACACTTAAAATAACAAACATTTGCCCCAAAAAACCTTTTCCCACGATTAATCTAAAATGTTTACAATTTAATTCTATGTACGCGAGTGTAAACTGTCATGTTTAATAGACGAGTGAGATTGTTGATTGGTTGGGCTCAAGGTTCTTGGAGCTCAGTAGAGTTTGCATGTTCTCCCTGTACATGCAGGAGTTTTCTCTGTGTACTCTGGTTTCTTCCCGCAGTCTATAAACATGGACAACTTTTCATTTGCTATAACTATAGCAATGATTGAAAAGTATATTTGCAATTTTGAAAGCAGAGTACATATTTTATGCCGTCGTTCCTTCAATATTGTGACGGAAACAAAAGTGCGATCACACTTCAGTCTTCGGTCGACTCTTCCGGGATCTCGAGAGCTGACGAATACAAACGTTGGCCCTGCTCAGCTTCCGTTGTACATCCGACCGGCCAGTTTAACAAGCTCAGCTCTGCACTTTGGCGGGCGGTAAAAGTTTTTTTTTTTAATTTGTGGATCACCTTTCTCCATCACGCTCTGCCGTAGCGCCTTGGCCACCAGCACCCGCACGTTGGCCACCGGGTCCGAGGAGAGGCTGAGCAGGCTGGGCAACAGGTGCTGGCTGAACTGCTCCATGGGCATGCAGTCCTCCTCCACGATGGCCTGCGGGAGGCGCACGCAAACGTCAACACACCGGCGTGAGGAATTGTGATTCAGGAGGACAGTCTCGGCACAGGAATGTGGACCGATGGGCCGCTGAACAAAAGCTTCTCAAACACAGATCGTCATTAAAATAAAAGGGGTTCCTATCCCATCAGGTTCTTGAACGTGAATTAAAAACATTTACTTAGATCATAAAGCTTGATTATATTATTATTACATTTTCTTAACCGAGACAAGACATAAATGTTCCAGAAAGTAAACATTAACGTCCTCCATGATTATTCGATATGTTGCAGCCTTAATCGGGTCATCATGCAAGCTGCTGTTCTTCTGTCTTATACGCGGCGGGTGTTTGAGGAAGAGGATTTCTGACCTGGCAGATGAAGGCGAAGGCCTGGCGGCCCACCCACTTCGGACAGTGGCAGAACCGGACGGTGAGCTCGTTGATGAAGTTGAGGCCCAGCTCATCGGCTCCACATGCGTACAGCTTCTGAAGGATCTCGACGACCTGAAATCATCGCCAGACCCGACACGGTGAAGAGACTGAACAGGATCGTGATCATGTGTGCTAAATCCTGAATTTCGTCCCGCCTTGTGACGATGTGGTGATTTTTAAACATTCAGCCAATTAGAGAACATGTTTTACTCTCTTTTGTGGCAAATAACACAGTAAGGTGTGTGGGGAATATTTTTTTTAATCAAGTGAGTTTATGTTTTATTCCCAAATGTACCATTGGTCAGTTTTACTCTTTTTAACACATTTAATTACATATAAATGACAGTGAAGGCATTTCATCGAGCCCCAAAAGTCAAACAGGCCCGAGACTGTCTATTAATACCAAATTGAGTTTGTTGACTTAAAACTATAATTAATCCACAAGAAAAAAAAATGACATGTTTCAAATAATTGCATTATTGCACCGAGGAGTCTAGACACACAGCTGACTAAGTGGCTGCTCTCCAGCATATTTGTATTCGAGCTAAAATCCATTACTTCACCCATCTACAGCCTCCGAACAAGATCCGTCCGTGTGATTCATTTCCTTTTAAGTCACAGACTTTCCATCGTTTCTGCTGACACAGCTTTCCTCGCCAGTAGTTTTCTCTGCCAGCGAAAACCCAAATCAAACAATATGCCCGCAGACTTACCAGTTTATAGGAGATCCACCGGACCTCTGAGACTTTGTCAGAGCAGAGAGTGAGCGCAATCTGTCTGAGGTAGTCGTAGACGTCGTAGTGGCTGTACAACTCGATGATCAGGATCAACTGCCTGGGAGAGGAAGGGTACACAAGAGAGAGAGCTCGTCACTCACTGCACGTGGAATCAACACAACAACGTTGATGAATAAGTAAATAATGACAAACATTAGGAAAGCTAATCAAGGCAAATAATCTGGTTTAACCGTCAACAAAGTCAGTAGAGCAGAATTCCAGCCCGCAGCAGTCTGAGGGGAGATCAGTGACGGGAAATTCCTGTCCTATAATTCAAATTCTTTTTTCCATTTCTCATATGGCTGAGGGAGGAAACGTACTCTGCTAATTCGTATCTGAATCTCCAGTTGCGACTGTTGTCCGTAACCATGAACTCCTGTAGCTGGTAGAGGTACTCTCTCCTCTTGTCTGCGTGGAGCAGCTGCAACGAGAACAAACAAAGTCACAAGTGAGTTTGGTCACCGGAGATTCCAGTGCGAACGCCACAGTCTCCTTCAGCGTTATACAATAAAAGAGCCGCCGCTGTTTAAAGGCTCTCGTTTTTCATCTTTCAGCAGTTCGGTCATTTTGTAAACAACAATGTTCAGACTTTAAGAGAAAGAAGAGTAGAAATCTTAATTTGCAAGAAATCTAAATATCACACAAAGACTTCTGGAACCTTCAACAACAGAGTGTGTTCAGGACTTTTTCTACATTACAATACAAACAAATACTTTTTTTTAATGGCCTTCTCCAATGACATATTTTTCACTCAAAGTGTCTGCGATGATTAGTGTATTTTAGGAATTTTCTATCTGTGGTTCTTTCGTCATATGCAATAGGCAGCAGACACATTTTCAGTGGCGCACATTGTGTTTTTCAATCCAACAATAAGTGGAAACTGTTAAGGGGAATCAAGCAGATTTAATATCTTAATCACTTCATCGGCAGGCACAGCTGCATGCAGCACAAAAACTATTAGTACTTTTTGTTTGAAAGTATCGGGCACCCATCTTGAGGGAGAAATCTTTATTTCACTTTTAACTACAATAAAAACCCTGCCCGTTGTCTGTTCTGTTTGATTTTTCTTTTTTTTATTATTAAACAAAACAAAAGAAAACTGTAAAATACTATTGGAGCTTTCTCTGAAGAATCCTACCTTCAGGAAGTCGTAGAGGTGCTTGAGCACGCCGATGCGGACCTCGTCCAGGTCTTTCAGAAAGCCATTGAAAATGGGCACCAGGTCAGCTGCCGTCAGCTGGTCACCGAGGATCACCGCCAGCTCGTGGATGGAGAAAGCCAGCGTGCGTCTCACCTTCCACTGGGAGCCAGAAAATAGGAGCGCAAACAGGAAACGATTTAAGCAACAGCCATAAAAACAGCCTAAAAACTGTTCAACAAGCCTTTGAGGTTTTCTTTTTAAACAGAAGAATAACCACTGGGAGTTACTGAGGAAGTAAATATGAAAATGAAACCTGAACTTTACATGAAGTCCTCTGCATCTGTCTAATAATGCAAAGTCACCATGACATTCTGTGAGGAAGTGACGAGCAACAGCGAGTGAAGTTTAAAGTCCAGCATGATTTGCATTTCTCACTCGCACGGTGAACTTGCAGACTGTTGAAAGTCACACTGAAGAGTTTTTACATGGTCATTTTCTGGCCTTAATCAAATATGGTGTTTTTTTTTTTTTTTTTTTATAAATCAATTTGATTGAATTCTGTGTCCGACACAGTCAAGAAATCAATCCCCTTGTCCTTTGCACTTTGACATTGGCTCTTTGTGACATCTGCACATGATCCCACACCCGGGTTCACGCGCTGCTGTTCAAGTTAAAGATTTGTTAAATCGCTTGCGTCTCGTGGTTGAACGCATCACTTAACATATGCGGAACCTTTGAACTATGTTAAAGTCTTTTAATATGTTGAAGAACAGCGTGGTTTTCTGCACAGTACAGTTGTGCTTTGCCAGAGCGGCTTTCTTAAAATAAAATAACTTGGACTCTGATCAGCTTAAAAACATGGCTAAATGTTCGTCCGATTGAATTTGAACACGGCCGTTTAAATTCTGGGATTTCAGATTGGTTTTAGATGACGGCCACTATAGAGTTCATAGTGAACTAAAATAAAACAACACTTGTCTCACCAGCCAACCACACAGAACACAAATAACACCGCATTGGAACTATATTTATCACAAAGCCCCTTTTCTAAAACCAGCCCTCCTTTCTCTGTGCCTCTTCCTGTGAAGCTGTTAGATATATAGCCAAATCGTGTGCGATACTTTCAAGCGCCATGGTGATGCGGACAAATATTTCACGCAGATGACGCGTCTCTTCTTGCATGTTTATTTTAACTGTGCCATCTGACATGGTTGGAAATAAATACCGTCCGATATCATACAGTCTGTGGCCAAGACTGGATCAGACATCCAACAAGTTATTAAGATGTGGGAGATTTGCGTCAATCGCTACGTGATGGCTTGTGTTATAGAACTTTTCTCTGCAGCTGTCAGAATGTCTCACGTAATTTTAACATGACGTAAAACACATCGTACACTCCTCATCTCCATAGATTACAAAAACTGATAAGGAGCTGAAAAAGTAACCCAGCAAAAGTATCACACGTGACAATCTTAGAGCAGATTTGGGAAAATAGCCTGAAGCAACACTAAACTACTTAATCCTCTAAAATTTGGTGTTTACTGTATAGAATTCTGATTACGCATGATCTGTTCAAAGCAGAGCAGCTTCACCATCGTCAACAACTCTTCAGTTCTTAAACACTGATGTTCTTGGCCTTTCTTTTCAACAAAAACAGCAGATGACTTCAATATAGATGAGACTCAACCCCCAGCTAAACTGTGACAGCTGAAACAGTACCCTTATTCAGCAAAAAAATAAAAATAAAAAAAATCTTCTATTGGCAGAAATCCCCGAGGCCCAAACTATAAAGAGGCTTCTTTGAGTTGCCATGTCAGAATGAAGCTGCCACTTCTCATGTGGTGATTGTTCTATTTTAGAATTAAAACAGCGGATCTAATCCCAAACTACACTAAAGGGGCTTCCTGCTTTTGTTCCTACCTGCACATCAGTAGCCAGGGTTTCGTACGTGTCTTTGAGGCAGTGCCAGTTCTGCCGCCCCAGCGTGAGCGCCACCCCCGGCAGGCTGAAGGCACAGTGTTTGGCGATCTCCGTGTCCACTGTTTGGGCCCGGGCTGGGTCTGTCATGGAGAGGTACTGATCCAATAGTTGCTGGGGGATGACGTTCTGCAGACACAAATACAACAGAGTAAGATTTGGTAATTTTTTTTAACACCCTATCGTTATGTACTGCTCAATATATCAAGTGTGTATGAAAGCAGAGCAAACTGACCTGGATCTTGGGCTTATCCTCAGAGAACGGACTGTGAGCCGAGTCCCCTTTTTCTTCCTCCTCCACACTTTCAATCAACTCGGACTCCTGAGGGAAAACACAGAACCACACAGATATGAAGCACACACACATTGAAAAAAAAAATAAAATACTTTCTTCATCCTGTTAATTCTCTATAAATGTACTTGTCCTCAAGCAGCATTTATAGCTGCTGACTACACTGCAGCTTTAGGGCCTTCTGGGTTTAAACTTGATCATTGCTGAATTGCACCTTTTCAGTAAATGCATCTGCACATTGGGGTAGAGGAGACGCAGGGGGCACGAAAAGTTGTCTGGTCAGCTTCTGATAAAAAGGGAGCCAACTTAAGACTTGGCAATCTCCCTTCGTGATTCATAAATCTACACCAGCAATGGCAGGGATCTGCAGCAGAGTGCTCCAACATTAGAACGGAGCTGAATACCAGAAGAGGCGTGTTGGGAGGAGACTCCTCCTGGTCCTCCAGAGGCTCCGTCTGCGTCTCCTCGTCCCCTTGTTCCTGGACGGGACGCGACTCGACTTCCGTGGGAGTTTCCATTTCCATCGACTGCTGTTCGTCTGTGCTGCTCTCTTCACTCTCAGACTGAACCTCCACAGACTTGCTCTCCACAGACGGGCTGCAAGCCTCGTCCTCGGGCTGCTCCTCCGACTGGGCTTCGGTGGGGCCGTCGTCGGTGGGGCTGTCGAGCTGGGCCGCCTTCAGAGCTGCCGACAACACCTGGACTTGAGCTAGAGGCAAGTCGCATAAAAGCATCCATTAGAAAAGGTGCTGGATGCGTAGAGCTCATTAGACTCGCCCGCTGTGCTGCGTACTCACCTTGTACATCGGGATCATCGATGTGTGGTTGCAAACAGTCCAACACCTTCTGGATCTGGTCGCTGGTTGCTTTGCCATGGGTCACCTTGGAATCAGAACAATTTACCTCACGCTCCTCCTCCTCCTCCTCCTCCTCCCCCTGGTCCACCTCCGTTTCCTCCCTGTCCTTCACATCCTCTGATGTTTGACAATTTAACATCTCTAGTTCCCCACTGATATCTGGAAGAGGAGACCTCCAGTAGTGGAAAGAGTTAAAGTTCTCGTCTGTTGGCTCCGTTTCTCTCGTGCTCTTAGTGTTGATCGTCACCGGCGGGCGGTTTACGTGCGTGAAGCCGCCGCGCACATCTCCGGGAGCAGAAGTGTGGCTGTCGTCAAAGCTGTGCAGTTCCTCGCCGTCAGCTGTGGACACGTACTCTGGTGACGGTGTGGCGCGGCCGTCCTGGTTCGGAGGTATGTGGGTGATGGTTCTTTCTGTGCGGCAGCTGCCGATGTCGGAGCAGTTCAGGGAGTTCAGGGAGCAGTCGCTAAAAAGGAGAAAAATGACCATTAAGTGTTTCTGAAGATAACAAGACATGTTCAAAACCAGTCGGGCGCAAACAATGAAGACCACGATTCCTTCAGCTAATGAGACAACAGTTGAAAGCTACCCTTTATTGGTAAAAATAGATGAATTAATTATATGTAGATTTGCTAAATGTATTAAAAAACGATCATAACCAAAAAATAGCTAATTTAGTGTATTATTTGTAAGAGAAAAAACATAATGCATCGACAGAGAGAAAGAAAAGTGGGCTCGGTGTTTTCGGAGGTGACATTACCTGTCTGATGTACACCTGGGGACCTCTAGTAGAGCTCCGTCCTCTCTGAAGTGAAGGCCTGTGCTGGAGGGGTTGGCAAAAGTGGAGATAAAGCGCCCAAGAGACTGAAAGGCTGCTTGTCGCACCTGCAAGACAAATGCATTTGTTACATTTTGCACAGCACACAGGATTTTTGTGAAAGTTATGCGGTGGAAAATTGGAGGAAAACCAAGTGCAGATCTTCTCTTCTTTTCCCACTTTGGTCCAAACGAGAGAATTGCATCACAAGTGTGAACACTACTTGAGTGGTTTATTAGTGGCACTTTAAATGCTGCCATCAAAGTGAAGGATGCACCGGGAACACATCTGCTTTATTCTCCTGGTAAAAATTCACTGGTGGTGTGGTGGTTGTGCACCACAGAGGACTTCCTCCTACTCCATCTCCCTTTTATAAGCTCTTGATCTACTCTCAGCTATGAAAAGTACCACAATAAACCTGACAAGTTCACAACAAAGACCACTTAGCACAACACTCGGCATAGTTGTGAATGTATTGCCGTAAAATGGCAGTTTGCAAAACTCTTAACCACCCAAAGACCCAATACATTGATTTTTATAGCCAAATTGAACATTTCAAGCACCAAAAATAAACTTTTACACTCAGACACAAGTTATTTCAGTGCAACTCTCTTGAAGCGCAGCTTCTCCCGTCTCCTGTGTTTCTGTGCGTCTTACCCAGCGGGACTGGTCGCTGATGAGGTTGATGAACAGGGGCGACAGTTTTGCCCGTCGCACCTCTGGAGAAGTGGAGTTGGAGACCATCATGAAGCACTCGGCACAGGCTTTCCTGATGCCCCAAAGGCTGTCTGAGCACAGATCGAAGAACTTGGGCATCTGTGGTGGAAAAAAAACAAAAAAACAACCACAGCTTAGTACGGGATTGAAACAAAGTGTTCAGATAGATTTGTCCTCCTGCGTCAATCAGTTGTGCTTTGCCATTTTTTTTTTTTTCACCGTGCACGGAGCATCAAGTGGTGACGGTGCACAAACCCCCACCAATGGGAATCAATTAGTTCAAAAACATGTTTTCAGCACCTCCAAACCGATTATAATTTCAGACCGGTCCAATCGACTCACATAGAAGTGTTTACATGAAGCAGTAGTGTTCGGATTCACAAATAACCTTTTTTTTTTTAACTTGTGAAAACAATGTGGGGAGTGGGTCTCTTGGATATTCTTCAACATGGTCTGCAAGAGGAGTAGTTTGAAGCAGAGTGCATTAATTAAGTAATTACTGAACAAGGTAAAGAGATGTTTTTAAAAAATGGGGAGCATACTTATTCTCATGGGAATTGTAAAGATGATTTTATGGTATAAGGACCGTCTAATTACACATGTGCAAGTATTAAATATGTAAAGGAAAGAGTCTTGGGTGGCTTACCAGCAGTTTTTCTGTGGCTTCTTGACCCACAATGGAACAAAATTCTCCAAAATTGGCAGCACACACCTGTAATCCAAGAATAATACAAATAAAATTCCTAATATCATTAACCAATCGCTCAAAAACCGCCAACAATTTCTGATGACTTGTAACTGATAATGATTTGCACGTTTTCCTCCTGGCTTGAATAAAACAATTAACGTTGCCCCAGAAAACACCAGTGTGGGCTAAAACTCATTTAAGTCCAATTAAATTCACATGATGGGGCAGCAGGACACAAAACATGGGCCTGCGAGTGTCAAACAGAACATCTCCGCTTTATACGAGTTCAGACTTTTGGGGGGGGGGGGGGGGGGGGGGTTTGTGGTTATTACCTTGCGCACTTGGAAGAGTCTGGCATCACTGCACAGGTTGCAGAAGCGTCCCAGCAGTAAATACTCCACCGTGTCTTTGCTCAACATGGTGACTACTTTACACATGATCTGCGGGAGGGAAACATACAGAGAGCACTTAGCAACATAATGACCTGTGCTTGTCTTTAAATTACATAACGTTGCCGCAACTTGTGACACAGAAACGAGATAAGATAGAGGAAATTAAGTCATGGGGTTGAAAAAAGTAAATGTGCCACAGGGGGCGAACCACACCGGCCATTATGAGAGACGTGTGTGTGTGTGTTAGAGGTTATGTATATTTTTGAAAGCTGTGGCTGAGACATTTGATTCGTATTGAGTGAGGTTTAATCAAGTTGTTTTGATAAGTAGCAGAAGGCTACGTATGATGAAAGTGAGTTTAAATTGAATCAACTACTCAAGTATTCCGTCCATAATAAATTAATATCTACTTTTTCTTAATTTCTAACCAATAAATTCAGTATATTCACATTATGATATTAAATTAATTGATCTAATTTCATTTAATGCAGTCCAAAATTGTATCACTGAGGTTTCTTGAAACTGTGTTGATAATTAGAAACTTACTGACCACCGTGAAGTTATAAAAGAAACTTCACTGAATTTACTGGCTGCAGTAAAGTCAGCAGACTTACCGGTTGAGCCAGCAGCTACACTTGCAGCTTGGGTCTTTTCCCACGACATTTATATTTTCGTTTGTCCCCCAGCACCACTTACTGATTAAACCACCATGAAAAACAGTTCAACAAAAAGCTTTTCTTACAGCGACGGCTTCAATCTTGTAGTCGTCGTCACTGTTGGGCTCCGTGAGGTCGAGCAGGACTGGGCAAACTTTGGTCTCCATGTCATCTTTAGAGATGAGGCCCTGCTCCAACAGAACAAGTAGTGCTGCCTGACTCGTCTTCCTCACCTGAAAAAGAGATGACGAGTCATAGTGAAGACCTAAATATTGACAAGTACATATATGTGGATCTCTGCTTGTTCTACTTCTTCCAGGACGATACACACGCACACCAACACACACACATTTTGGCTCATGGCTGGTTTAAATGAAACCCACCTGGTTGTTTGGATCTGTCAGATACCGTACAACAATCGGTACCAAGTATCTCGAGAAAGCAGCTGGGAAGTTGGGCCGACTCTCGTGCAAAAACATGGCGATGTTGGGAACCTGTTCCATCAGTTCAGCTCGCACTGTGGGCTCTGCGGACACATAAGACAGAGCGCGCCTCATGCACCGCTAGAAAAACACCGGCTGCAGCTCAAACAGATGCAAAGTTTAAAAAAACAAAAAAACAAAACACAAACCAACCTCCATCTTCTGACATCCTGGCGACTGTCTCCATGACGCTGATGAAATCGTTCTCGTTGTCGCTGAATTCTCGGAGCACGTCGAGCAAACCGCGAGCCACGATCTGCCTAGAAAGCGACGGCAGGCTAAAGTTAGCAGGCCGCCTGCCAATACCTCCGAGTGTCGAGTGCACAGAACGTAACACTCAGCACTAACAGGGCTGTCAAGTACTTTCGAAGTGACGGGAGGGCTCGAACTGTGCAGGGCTGTTCATAAAAAGCCTGAGGACAGGAACTAAAATGTGTTTGTGGAGACGACAGAAGTAATAAATATTTCCAGGAGCATTGTCACTGAACGGCTGAGAAACAACTGAAGACTTTTTTTGGGTTCTTGAAGGGTTGAATCTTTCACAAGACAAATTGCCTGCTCTCTGTTGCAGGGGAAATAGAAACATCGACACAAAAGTAAACAGCCTATAAAAGCTCATGCAATGTTCACTCACAACATTTAAAATAGAATAGAACAGAAATACTTTATTAATCCAAAAGAGAAATTCTCACGGCTTTACTTTTTTTTTTGTCCACAAGCTACACACAGACTAATTTTATCTCGAGTGGGGTATAAAATAAGAAATGAATAGCCTTCAAACTAATTTTTTGACACATTATGGCAAATGGGTACAAATAAGCTACAATATAAATAATTGATTGTACATTCAAGCCTGAATACATTCAAGATGTCCATGAAATAAAAATAGAATACTAACATCATGTTACTTTTAACAACCCCTCCTGGACCAAAACTGTGAAATGTCAAAAAAACATCTCCATTTGCATGTTTTGAGAACTTCACCTTCACTAATTAATGAATAAGGGAAATTAATCAATAAGATCTTTCACTTGGGGCATCACTTCAGGAGTTGTCTTATGCTTTTTACACTTACTGAAACACTACATTCGCCACTGAATTAAATTATAAACAGGAGTTTCTTTCATTTCTAAACGTTTTTATGCTTGAAACGTCATCCCGCAGACAAGATCGAATTTCCTGGCGGATTGACTTTAGCCCTCAGGCTGTGTGTTTACCAGCCCTGCTATAGACATTCTGTCATCGTGGAGTCAGGCAACACATTCAAATAAACAATCCGGAGGAAACTTGAGCAAAGACAATCTATTGATCTTATGTTAAAATGTTTGATGACAAATCTGCAATTCTGCCGTTTTTCAAAAATAAACAGCATATAAAAAATAAATGAACAAATAAGGGAATCTTAAGCAACACAATCAATTATTTGAACCATTTAGCACTTTTTATTTTTTCACTCCATTCAACAAATGCCAACTTTTGCTTTATTTGTGTGATTTTGATTATGTTTTTTTTTCCAGCTTGTGTTTTGATATATTATTAGTTTTCATTTCCATAACTTCATGTTACAGCAATTCTAACTTTATTCTCTTCACAAATTAAAAATAAATGCTGTGGGTATATTGTTTATGTCTTTTATTTCCAGTTCCGTCTAGTACTTGTTTTCTGTGCTCATCTGTTCGGTCATTATCATTTTATCAATCATCTGTCCAGCATAGTGAATTGTGCTGACTCGCATGAAAGGCGCAAAACAAATAAAAGTTTGATTGTAAATTTCATCCGTTTCATTGTTATGATCTTATTGCTTTCTCTTAACATTTGCACGGTACAGCAGCAGCTGTTTAATTATCCGTTCAACAAATTATACGCTTTAAGCATTTTAGTTCCATTTCTAACAAACTTTTCTGTTTGAGGAATGGCATTGAAAGTTTCGTCCTTCAATATCAACATGAGCTAAACTGTGTACTGTGCAATAGATACAACAGCATTTGTGTTCATTGACAAACGAAATAAAGACAAAATGTTGCCTTAGTGTGGTTAAAAACCCAGACCTTCCACAAAATATTGGAGTGACTTCACAGCTGCCATCCAATAAAGAAACAGCCGTTAAAATAAAGAGCGACTTCGTTTTCACTCTGAGAAACTGACCATTTGGGCTGCAGAAACCGACCCCAATAAATCCACTGATGCACATAATTTGACAACTTAATCTCTAAATCATGAACTCCTTCGTGTTGGATTTTCCACGTTTCTTCCAGTTTCTGTAGAGTGCAAGAAAAAAAAACAAAACACAAAAGATATCTGAGCTCCACTTACCTGTTGAAGACATTCTCGCTGAAGGCGTACTTCTCTAGCCTCCCGAGAGGAGTGAGGTTATCCTGTCCTGCATCCAGGAACGCTGTGATGCGGATGCCGTCGCACTCTGAACCGTAGTCATCAAATCCAACTGTGGCAAAACGACAAAACATTTAAATCATTGGAATTAGACCAAAAGCCTGAGGTACACATATATGTGTAACTAACTAACTAACTAACTAACTTGTTTGAATGCAGCAAAACATTTAACCGTTTATCCAATTTAATGTTCCACCTGGATGAAGAGTTGCTGACACCGCAGCTGTATCTAAATATTGCTTAAACGCCTAGAGCAATGCACACGACGAGGTGTGGGCCTATATAACTGCTAATAATAGCATGGCATTACCCTGGAAATACATCTGACGGCTTTAAATTTCATGAACGTTCAAGAAAGGCGACACATCGATACCGTTTCTGAATTAAGTGACAACTGTGTGCAAGAAAAAAAAAAAAAAAAAGTTAAGATGTTGTTTAAGGAGAGTTTTGGAGAAGTACTTACAATCGTCCAAGTCATCGTGGCTATCTTCAAAGTATAAAGATAGACCTGCAAAGACAAGGCAGATAGTGTTTGAGGAAGGGGGGAGTCCAGAGGCAAACGTGTCATCAACATACCACTTCACGACACCCTCCCCTCAACATAACAGGAGCTCCGGGATGGCAGGTTTACGGCCTCACAATGACTTAGAAGATACAAAATCTCCCCTCAACATGCCTGATGGTGAATCACAGAGGTCTTGCTGATCAATCACACTGCGAAAAGTAAAATGCCATGTAGCCAACTGACATTGTGAGCATGCAACAGATCAGGTGAGTAAATATGCCTGAGATACATTTACTTAAATGAAGGAGAGGGTTCCATATTATAAGTGTGTTGATTCAGTTGCTACTTCTTAAAATGACAGCGTTCTTTAGTTAACAAGTCAAGTGTTCAGCCATAAAACCCGCGTCGATCGTGAAGCCATTGATCAATGATAATACAAGACTGCCAGCTTATTTATGTAGTATTCAGAGAGGTCTTTTGTCCATCCTTGTTTTCATAAACTTATCTGTACAACAGGAACACAAACAACAGTTGGGTGAATGTCTCTCCAAAATAAATTGTGTCAAATAAACCTCAACAACGTGATCGCCATGATGCTGGGATCCATCAACTGCTCTTGTCTGTGTATCTGTCTTCCCCATCACAGGTACTGAAGAAAGCCTGTGTTGTCACAAGCAGGCAGGGCTGACTGAACAACAGTGAATATCAAGTTGTTTCTGACGCCATCCTTCAGTAACAACGCTGACAGTCCTGCACAAATGACTAGCATGGTCACATGAGATCCACACAGTGGCATTTTTGATAAATAATCTCCAGTACTGTCGATGTCATGACTAAGTGTGTAAAGGCAAATAATAAAACAACACCAACAGTTTTGTAAGTTGAGAAAATTGTTACATCACTTCACTGCAATGCAGCCTTTAAAAGCAGCAGAAACCAAACACGGTGGGCATACGACATTAAAATAACCAAGAAGCTGACAAGTTTTCTCATCTCGGTGAAAGGATCATGATAGAGCTGAGCCCCACCATCATGTTTCACTCACAAAAGCCCCGACTCCAGTATGTGGGCATATTCGTTCTGTACATCTCTGTGCTGGCTCTTCACTCTATAGACAAAAAAAACGGTTTCTTCCACCAGACGATTCAATTCTCTCTTAGTACAAGTATTTATCGACCGTCTTTCTTCATCCCTTACAAGTCCATTCGTTTCTCATTGTATATCGTAAACAGGATTTATGTTTACATTTTATAAACTTGTCAGATATAATTTGTACTTCATGCTGTGTTAGGTATGAAGTACATACTCAAGGATACAATATCCTTCTAAATCTTGTACATGGAAAGAAGTACATTTATCAAAAAGAAACAAATCACAAAGAAAGACAAAAATTTGCAAATTAATTGACTTAAACTGGCATTCACAGTGTTCATTTTTATAATAATTCAGACATATTGATATATGTTCCTGTATCCAGTACTGGAACTTTGTACAGTTTAAAAACACCACACAAGCTGATTTTTAACAAACATTTTAACATTTAGAGGAAAACACAGACCTCTCAAATGCCAAGTGCTGTTTGATTCCCACACCAGGTTCAACTTCACTTTGAGCCACATGTATGTTGGATCCTGATATTAACTTCACTATTTTTGTTGCATCTAATACCCTTAGACAAAAACACATGTTATGACATGAGGTTCCCATCATTTGTTCAAGGAAGCCTTTTAGCATTTAGAGCACACTTTGTTCTGAACTATAACTATGAAGCGCATGTTCACGTAAATGTCATCCGCATTTCTGCTACAAACTGGCTCGTTTTAAATACTGCTGGATTTACATTTTCTTGCAGTTTTTCCTAAATTGATCAACCGTAGTTCACTCAGAGGTTAGAGACCGTGCATGTCCAGTGCCTGACGATGACTTCACCAATTATGAAGCTTCACAGTGAACTTTATAAACAAAATATGCCAGAACTTAGAGCATATTTTATGCTTATGAAAACTTCTTGACTACATAACAGAGCAGTCATAATTAACTTATGGATTCTCCTCTCTTTCTTTTTGCATCGAAAAAAATACTTGCTGTAACATGTGTCCACAGTCTGTTGATTTGTAAGATGTTTTGATCCCCCCCCCCTTGAGGTGTAACAATAAGTTGTCATAAGTAAGTTTGCATGTTCTACCTTTGTGTGCTTGGCTTTCCACTGGGTACTTTAGCTTCCTCCCAAAACATGCATTTCAGGCTAACTGGTCACTCTAAATTGCCCATAGGTCTTTGTGTATGCTCTGTGGTGATCTAGCAACATGTCCCTGAGTTAAATTGGATTGGCTTCAGTGCCTTGTTAGGCTGAAACTCGATAAAGCATGACAGAATATGGATACATAAACTTCAAACCATATTTTGTTTCTTCGCTCGAAAACCACGTATATATACAGTCATACTGTAGGTAACACCTGTTTAATGATCATCTATTTAGTGCAACTGCTAATGAGAATATTGCAACAACAACAAATGCAAAGCTTGTATTTGACCAAACCATAAACATTTTCCTGAACATATCCAGCATTTGTGGTATGCATTGGCTTAACCAAACCCCATCCAAGTACGTATAAACTCTTAGGGTTCTCTGATTACCTTTAAATATGAAAGATCTGGTCAAACACAATATTTACAACCCGCTTCCTTTTTACCCCGCAGAACAATGCGACAGGCACATAAAGACGTGATTTCCAGCTCTTCCACAAATATCAGCGTGACACAGCGAGACTATAGGAAGCCGGTTTGCCATTATTTACTTCAAAACAGTACCCAGGACAATAGCAGGACAGAGTGGTCCACAGATGAGCCCAGAAAGACGTCCCGGGAGGAGCAGCATGTGTTTACAGCTCGGCAATGCAAGGGAATGTGCTCCAAATATAAAAACAACTGCTGTCTCCCAAACCGTAAAGCTCGACGTGCTGCTTCAGCGGGTGAGGCGAATAACCTTACGAGACGCTGAACAGCATGCCCCAGAAGCACGCTGACAAAGAACAACATGCCTCCTTTGTTATGGTATAAAGGAGGATTTGCTCAGCTTATGGCTGGAAATGACTTTAGCAACTCGGCTAGCGTTAGCGGGGGTCGACCCGCTAGCCTCGGCTACAACAACAGACCGCGAATAAACACGATCGAAGGAGTGCAGGAGTTTCTGAAGGCAGACACTTTGGGCGTTTTAAAGAAAATCTACACATAAGTCCAGCGGTAATACGTCTAAATGTTTCCCCGACGTTACCAATTTCGACAGTTCCACTGGTAGCTTTCGCAAGCTAGCAGGCTAGCGGTTTGCTAAGTTCGCTAACGCGGCTCGTCCAGCGCTCTCAGCTTCACTTGGCTCTCCCTCGCTGCGATTTCGCCAGGATACACCGAACGAACAGCAACGTGCGGGCCGCTATTCAACCACCACGGGCCCGAAAAGCCACAATCGCGCACCGAGGAGAGCCAGCAAGGTGTGAAAGTGCAGAAGAAAACAGGGTTTGATAAGTGCCATTACCTGCCATCTTGAGTGTCGGCTCGGCTCTGCGGGCTGCCGTCCCGTGTGGGCTGTCACCGCCGCTCAGCTGTCACTCAAACAAAGGCACTCTACTTCCTGTGAACACTTCCTGATGAGGGCTCGGCCGGCCGATTATCTCCTCAAACTACTGTTTCCACCCCAGACTCGCAGCTCCGACACAAACTCCACATAGCTGAGCATAAATCAAACAGCCTGTGTTGATTTGAGCTCTGAAGTCAGCCTCCGGCTGGAGGATCCACCCTCAGCCATTAAGGGCGAACGTAAGGGAAACCTTAAGTTACAACATCCAGGAAGAGATTTGTTAACTTTGTTCCGCTTAAAGGACCCACATTGTACAAAATTCCCTTTCTAATTGTTTTCTAGCGGTTTTCAAACGCTCATACGGACACTCACACCTCAGGATATGGCCCAGGAGTTTAAAAAAAATTGTTTTTCCAGCTCTCTCACTCTCTTCTTGCTCTGAATACTGAATAAAAAAATGGCCCTGCACTACGTCATAGTGACCACATTGACCAATCAAAGTCAGGGTAGGCTCCCCCTTTGACCCTCCTATTGCTCCTATTTCATAGGCATATGAACTGGGTCCTGATGGAAAGACAATATATTGTACTCAACATGGCTGATGCTTCATTTAAACATAGATTCCAACACATAACGTCCTTATTTTGTTTGTGACATTGCAAAAGCAGGAGCAAAACAAACAAGTAAATAAGATGAGAAACAACAAAAACCATAACGTTTGGACTGCTTTATTGGTTTATTAACATCAATCCAACTGATTTATTAAGCCATGTAATCTGTTCATTCATCAATCTTCCATAATGTTTTGTCTAATTCAGGGTTTCACAGGACTGGAGCCGATCTGATGGGTGAAGGTTGGGTACACTGAGCAGGTTGCCATTTGAAAAAAGAAATTTAGAGTTAACCTGAAATGCATGTATTTTGCATTACGGGAATAAACTGTAGTACATGCACATGCATGGAGAACATGTAAGCTCCACATAAAACAATTTACACTTGAGATTTTGTGCTGCCAGACACCATCAACCCCAACAATGCTGTAAAAAAAAAAAAGAAGGTAATATCGCCCTAAAGTTATCTGAAATTAAAACATTTTTTACTAACAAACTTAAATAAAATGTTCCAGTTACATTTTTTTCTGCTGAAACATAAGTTTTGCATTTAAAAAAAAAAATGTTTACACCTCCCTCTTGTGTATTCACTCCAACCAAATCGTGTCTAGAAACATCAGCTTGGGGCTTTCCCAGCTAAACACTGAGTGAAAGGGAGGGTGCACCCTGGACAGGTCAAAAGTCCATTACAGAGCAAATACAGAGAGCCAGCTATTCGCCCATACGCAGCTACTGGCAACTTAGTCACCAGTTAATCTAATGTTTTCTTTACTTGTTTGGGAATGTCAGCACACCTTGAAAAAACATCTCATGTGATGACGTGGAGAACTCTGCAGGTGAATCAGACAAATGTTTTATTGATGTGCAGTGGCTGTCCTATTAACTATTTTAATAATGTCTTTGTACCTATGTGAAAGTTATCATACTAAATGTCTCCTGGTCTGTCATTCTCAAGGTCATATGAGGATACTTGGCTTGACCTTTCAATATTTTATATGACATTAAGTTTAACTAAGTTTAGTTAACTTACAACATATGCATAAACATGTACTGCAGTCCATTTAAGATGTTATTCAATCAACATTCTAAATAGACCCTTGAAAAACAATGACAACTACATATTCTTGTGACATAATAAGTTGCTATACTGCTTTACATTGTGCAGTTCTCAGGAGGGATACACCCTGGACAGGTCACCAGTCCTTCAGATTGCAAACACTAAAGACAGACAACAACACATACTCACACCTCGGGGAAATTTGTGGTCATCAATTTACCTCACATGCATGTTTTTGAACTGTCGAGAGCACTATCCACTGACCCGCCATGTGGCCCCTACATATTTCTATGAATTTATATAGCAAAGAAAACAAGAGTTTGGCACCTCCATTTTAAACTGACATAAATCACATAAATCTGAATTAATCCAACATGGCCTTTTTAAAGAAGTCAATATGTCAAATGACCTACGCAAAAAGCGGCTCGCTTCTAAGTCTTCCAATCACAAGGTTGCAGGCTCAGTCCCTGCATCCATATGTTATGTTATGGAAAGAAACAAAACTGTGGATGTGACTAACAAAACTGCACATCCCTTTTTTTTTTATTTTTTTTTTATTTTGAACAAAGACAGAACATGTTTCATACATTTTAGATTGGGCGGGAAAAAAAGGTTCCAACCACAAATATCGCACATGCCTTCACAGCTGTGAGACGCCCCCCCCCCCCCCCCCCCCCCCCCAAAAAAAAGCGGAAATGTGCGTCTCACTGACGTAATTCAGATTGTTCCTTAACTTTTCCCTTTATTTTCTGGGTGTAAAGCTCTGAATGGGAGGCTGACTTCAGGTTCGACGGCGCTTTGTGTGTATGTGTGTGTGTGTACAGAAAAACCGGAGGAGGCGGTCACGTGACCACACGGCGTAAATTCAAGATGGAGACCGAGCGATGTGGAGGCTTCCCTGTTAGCTAGGCTAGCTGTGTACAATCATCACAAAATGGCTTAATCGAACAACTCGTGGACGTCGCGCCGCTCGCAGGGACACTCGTTAACCACACCGGACACGCTCTGCGGTCAACACTGGACCACGACGATGTCGACCTGTTTGTAAACAAAGGCCACCTGAGGAGCTCTGTGGATATTTAAAGAGGAGGCAGAAGAAGCCCAGAGACGAGGAAACTGCCAATGGTCGTCAACACAAAGTGTTTCTGATCGAGGAGACCGACATGGCCCTGAGAGAGTTAAAAGTGTGTCTGCTGGGGGTGAGTCAGCCTCGGGTCTATGTCAACATGTTTACCTTTCAGTGGCTGTAACACGAGGTGAAACTGCTCCTCCATCAGCCTGCAGCTCCCTGACAGACTCGTCGATTTGATGTCATCGTAATAGGTGATCTCGGCTTGTAAATAAAGTATTTAGATCTGGATGATCGAATCATACAAGAATAATAATAATAAACTGTACGATCAATAACCACCTTGGGTTTTTTTTATGTGCTCATATTGTTGGGAAGGCTTGACTTCTTAAATGTGGATGTTTTCCAAGTCCTTGACACATTCAGCTTTTTTGGGTTAACAGAGGTTATTCATATAACGTTGATCATGCTCAGGGAATTTAAAGAACTTTAAAAGACTCTTGAAACCACAATACAATTGGACATTAGATGAGTGCAGTTTGAGATCATCCAATCCAAATTTGGTTCAGTTTTATTTATACAACATAGTCAATTCTTGACACTTTTTCTTTCAGAGAATATAGAGGGGGGAAAACCCAGCAGTTTCACACTAGCAGGCTTCATCGGCAATAGAAAACAAAATTTCCCTCTTACCAGGAAGAAACTTCCCCTTGATCAAGACTCGTAGGTGGAGGCTTTCAGTCTCCACTGGTTACAGGATAGTAAGAGAGAAAATGATAGAACAGGGAGCAATAAACAAGTTGGCTGATGGGGAGAAGAGGCACACATTTCTCATTCTACTGCAGGAGATCCTGCAGGATGGTACAGAGAGGAGCCGGCATAGACTACGAGAGAGAGAAAGAGAGAGACGCATGTTTTGTTGACATATGAAGGTATGGAGAGTAAATAAACGAGAGAAGATCAGTGCATTAAAATAGGCCTCTCAGTAGTCCAAATCTATAGCAGCTCAGCAAGAATATAAGCAAAAGATATATGTTTGCTCTGGTACTGGTAGTTGTGTTTAACTATTATATGAGCATTGCTGACATGAATGCCGGTGATCTTAATAAGATACACGTTTATTTCACTGGGACGCTACAGTAGACTGTGTGCGGAGCCTCGCTGTTGCTTTGTAGATGTATAACAGCATTAAAGTCTATCTTTTGACACACAGCAAACCAAAGACTGTTGCAGTGGTTTCTCATATTTATTTCTCTTGGTGTTGTTCAGAGCTCCTCCAGCAGCATTGTGGACAAGCTGCAGCTGTCTTATGTGTTTATTTGACCTGTGAACTCTCCATTACAATGGTCATCATTACATCACGAGTCCATTACAGGTAGGAGTGAACTAAAGTAACAGGAGTAACCATGCACAGGGAGAACATGCAGCTCTTGGTTATATTTAAGTTTAAACTTAGTACATTGTTGTATCGGACTTTGGTGGACTTGTGAATTTTCGGCATTTTACAGAATAATCAATTTATCGATCATTAAATTAAATGACAGATGAGACGATACACAAAGTCACTGTTGCAGTTGTTATACTAAATATCGATGCGACTTTCTGTTGCTCTCATCAAGTGGAACAAAAGTCAGCCCAGAAACATTGATTCATAAGAACATAGATAATTCTAACTTGGTTTTACTGGCATCACATTGAGATTTCCCTGCGGTAACATTATCACACTGTGAAATACGCCCCTCTGAAAACACTGAGAATGATAAATACCTTTTCCCCTGTTTTAATTGTCAGGAGGTGACTTGTCGACTACCTGAGCAGGAGTGAGGTTTATGCCACAAAAAGGCATTTAAAGTCAGGATTTTACCCAAGAGTGACCTTCAAGACACTTAGTAACTGTCTTCAACCATGTTTAGTAAATATTATCGGTATTGTGTCTCTGCAGGATACTGGTGTTGGGAAGTCGAGTATTGTTTGGAGGTTTGTGGAGGACAGCTTTGATCCAAATATCAATCCAACCATTGGGTAAGTTCCTCCTGTCTCACTGACGAGTGTCTGCGTTGTACCACATATTATAAAATATCAATCCTATTTAGAACTGAAAGAATTAGGAGATTTATGAGTCAATCGTGAAGATGGTTATCGCTGCATATGTTCAGCACACAAGTCATTTTTTTTGTGGGGGTTTGAGCAGCATTAACAGAAAAACAAGTCCATGACAATGTATAGATCGACACGCATTCATATTCATTCACTTGCCATAAGTACACATTTAACCAACCATAAAACATTCACGTAATAATTTATTAAACCTACAAATAATTTAAGCATATAAAGTTTATATACTGTTTATATTATAAACAGTTTCTGGTACAATCGACAGAATTTGGTCTTGATTTGAAATATACACATATAAGCATTAATACATGTCATGTAGACATTTGACTGGACACAAGCAATGAATGTGTTCATTATCAAATAATGAACGTTTTACCAACCTCTTACTTAAGCTTGAAGGTGCTGATTCTTAAATTAGCTTCTTTTTTTTTTTCATTCCTGTCTTTTAAATCAAATCGTTTAGTTTTGGACCTTTCTTGGAATAGCAATAAAGTTTAATATTATTTAATAGTCTTACTATGACACGATCCAAAAACAGATGGGTATTATGATGTACTGTGGAACGTCATAATGCAAAAGAAAGATGTTTATGGAAACATTTATCTCAACTTTTGTTGATCATTTTGGCTGTGTTAAAGTCTTTGGTATGTTTTTCTTTTATCGGAAGAGCTTTTCTACATCTATGCATCTTCTATATCTGTTTATCCAATTGAGGTACGAGGGGGTGTCTGGAGAAAATCTCATCTGATGATGGGAGTAGCCAGAATACACCCTGTCAATTCAGTTCAATTTATTTAAACGGCACCCCATACAACACAATCATCTCAAGGCACTTCCACAGAGGAAAACCGAACAATTCCACGCGAGCAAGCATTGGAGAAGGTGGAAAAAGAATCCTCTTAACGGGAAGAAACTTTTCCAAAATCAGGCGCAGAGGTTGAGACTTTCTGCTGTTCCTGTTGGGGTTTGACCATAGAAAGGCAGAAAATGACTGAGACACAAAACAACAAACGGATTGTCATAAATCCACTCGCTGCAGAAGGAGTACCGAAAGAAAGTCCAGTCCTATGAAATGCTGCCAAGCCCAGGCTCAAGCCAGGGCTATTCTTTTTCTTTTGTGTCACTATGGAGCTCCTTTTACATTAACATTATAGCTATTTATAATTTACATTATAGTGTGATGAAATGTTATGAGCTTGTGTGATTAAAGTGTCACAATATAATGTGATGGTATAGATCAATCTTGCAATGTGGTACATATTTTTGGGAGAGCGTCATACATCCAGTTACATTTCTTTAAAATAACAATTGAAGGTAGCAAAATATTCTGAGAGAGGTTCAGTTAAAACGACAGATGGCCAGAAAACCAAGCGAAAAAAAACCTTTTACAGTATTGTCATACATTTAAATGTCTTGTCTCTCCTTTCTCTTCACCAGAGCATCTTTTATGACCAAGACAGTGCAATACCAGAACGAACTGCACAAGTTTCTCATCTGGGACACAGCAGGACAGGAGCGGGTCAGTAAAATGCTCTTTTTAAAAACTTTTTTTTTAATAACTCTCAAATACTCTAGTTGACCATCACATAGTTCACGCTTCTATATTTGTTCTGGAGCTTCTATGAAGCTTTAAAGGAAGTGAAAGACGCACTGAAGTGTGTTGGCACTGCTTCCCATCAGCCAGGGGGAATTTGAGCTCTGCAGTTAGTCACTATTTCTGATAGGGGGCAACATTTACCTTTCTATAGGAGGAGATCAGGCTCTTCAACAATAACCAACTTGTTGCATTTCACTTGTTTATGGCTGTCATTATGACTTAATTCTATTTTGGTCCATTCTGATTAGTCATGGACTTTATGTTTGTTCGGTTTTGGGGCTTTTTTTTTTCAAGTGGAAAACACCTGTCATCACTTGGTGTCTACTTTTAATTTCTTATCTCTCACTTCCTCATTTCTCACTGAACTCTAACACACAAAGCAAGGCATGCCAATACTCATCCATTCCTTCTCTTTTACTTGCCACACCTTCGATACGGCTGTAAATTCTTGTGCGTTTGTCACCGCTTGTTACGTACGCAGTGTTTCTTTCCTTATTGTGTGCAGGTAAAGTGTCCAGTCACCCACACAAAGTCCCCGGACTCAGACCCTGCACTTACAAATGACACATGATATAAGAAACACGATACATTCTGGTGCCTGGTTACAATTTTCTGCATTGAAAGCCAGTGAAACGGACACCAGTCTCCAGACTGTTGGATCGTAAGGAACTGCTTTCTCCCCCGACTGTCACACCACATCCCACATTTCTCTGCGTTAGACATTCACACCGCTTCCCCTTTTCAGTGCACAGCCTTCTCTCTTTTTTTTCCTCAGGCACAAGCCTCAGTGATTGTCACAGTGCTCAAGTCTCCCGGGTGTTGAGATAAGATGCCGCTGGTCTTTTATTCCCGGTCTCTCCGGAGGCGCCTGTGTCTTCGCTTTCTTTCGGGGACATCAGCCTCATTTGAGCTGAGATAAGAGGATAGCATTCAGGCCTTTTCTGTCTACTGGCTTGTGCCAGTTCTCTTTTATGTGAGAGTCATCACCGCTCCACAGCAGATCGTCCCTATTTTTTTTTTTTTTTTAGTTCACTGTGCAGCCAACGCTATTTTTTCTGGGTGGTGTTTTACATTTTCTGCACCTTCCTATTCACACAAAGTAATTTAGAGCCACCATGTCCTCGCCGGTCTCCGAAGTAATTCTTATGTGTGAGAGAGAAAATACCAACATTCCTTTGGTGCGTTTTTTGCATTGTGCCTGCATGTGTGTGGGTTTATTTTCCTACAAAGCTGTTGTGGTATTTTGAGGCCCTTCATGGCGTGTTCTCTAACCTCTGCAGAGCTTTGGCTGAACAAACTCTGTCGAGTTGGGAAAGAGTGGGCCAGTGCACGTGTGAACGAGAGTTGAAGGAGAGCAGAAAGGAACGATCTGTGATTTCCACGATCCACGGCCCCGTATCTCAACACCATATGAGGCTTTTTGAGTCAGCCCCGAGCTCGGCTGTCAACGGCCCATCCAGGCTTCCCCGTCCGGCTGCTCCCTCTCGCAGAAAACAAACAGAAGGAACCTCGCATCCTATAGCCCGCTCGCTCTGTACGCCCGGCTCACGGATTCAGCAATTAATCAGTGCTCGCCGGGCATCACCGGGGCTGTTTTCTGCACTGCTGTGTGGCCAGACGTCTGGCCTCGCCGTGATTGCTCTTTGGGTTAAGGCACAGATAGACCACACAGGACTGGCCGTGGTTGCAGAGCCCAACACTCGCCAGTTAAACAGACAGCGTTCCCCTCAGAATCCCTGCCAAATATCCCGAGCTGGATTCCCATTGGTGGACTCTGGGCCAGTAACAACTATAATTATGTGGAATGTGTGCTTTCCTGAGGTAACACTGTCACTCCAAGATGGATAGTTTATTCCATCGTATTGTAGAGGAAAATGAAATTGGCGGGAAGGCAAGGTCATTCCAAGTGAAGGTCTTTCTGAGGCATGGACTGCTTCTTTTAAAACAAATACCATTAGTTAATACATGACACATGTTTTTATTAGCCAGTTAAAAGCACCAGACCAGGGCATGCTGCAGGAGGGCCGACAAATATCCTCAAAGGCTCAATTAACCATTTTGAAATGTTGAAATTTTCATTTTGCTTCTTATGATTAAGGCTGAATCAATTCATGGAAATTTATTAGTGTAATATCTTCACAGTAAATAAGATGGAATAATAATGTGCAACCAGAGAAAATGGGGAAAAAATAGATAAAACCAGTTTAATGATTATTTATGAGCCCTAAAATGGAGACAATTAAAGTATCACAACAGAAAGGGAATATGAGACGCTACTGAGAAATAAAATGAGAAATATACTAATAATAGACAATTCAGTGATTTCAAAAACGGGGTACACAATTTGAACACGTAATTCTATAAATAGTAAAGTACGTGTATATAAAAACAGACAAATTGGCAGAAAATAACAGGATTAAAAAGATGGCTTTTATCATCATTTTTTGTTGCACGGTAGATAAAAACATGCTGTTTTTTTTTTACTTGTAGTGTCGAATGCTAACATTGGCTCAGTGACACTTTTCTAAAATAATGGCTCCTGAACTGCCATTTAAATGAGCCAGAGCTAAATTTTTACTCCAAAGAGGCTTTTCTTGGATGTCAGTGGCGCTGAGATAATTTTTGGGGTTAAACCTTATCATTTCCTTCAGATGTGGTGCGAAAAACAATACGTTTTAAAATATTATGACAGCCGGCTTGTTGATGAAGCCAGGTCTCCTTGAGCACTGGAAAGTATTTTACCAGCAAAATCCCCCAAACCTGGCAACCTCTCCCAGACTTTGACTCCCCATCCCAGCCTCCCAGGCAGCTATGGATTCAGAACTATCTCACATGCTGTTTTGATTACGCAGGACTTTATGATGTGCTCGGTTAAGATCAAATGTATAGTCTTCCATAAATATCCAAACGCTCACAGCTTTTGACACTTTCTGCTCATCTTTCCCTTGATAGCTTTCACATGTGTGGAAAAACTCGCAGTACTTCCATCCTAAAGAAAACCATTTCGATTAAAGTCTCAGATCAGTGGGCTTTTCAAACTTGTTGGTTTTTTTTTTTTTTTTTTTCCTTCTATTTTAAGTTTGTAGCAGTCTGTTTTTACCAGGTTTATTGATATTCAAAGTCAGGTCTTTGAACGTGAGATGAATTAGTTCCAGTCACTGAAAAGATACAACACTGTTTGATCATCTGTATAGTTATTTATTATATTGATATACTCTGTGTGCTTTCATCCCCCAAATGGGTAATTGGAAAGACATTTAAGAAGCAGTTTTTAAAAACAAGTCAGGAATGATTGTCTTTAAATAACATTTTTAAATCCTGGGTTTCTCACGAATCGCCTCCACAGTTTCACATGGTTTCAAGCTTCATGTCACGTTATTAATATTTCTCTCATTTAAACAGAGATAAAAGCTAATTTAGAGGGTTGAAGCACACAATTTTCACAGCAATTTTGTGACTTTTGTCACTCCTCATCTCTAGTGTCTCACTCAGCTTTTCTGCGTCTTCCTGTAGTTTCGTGCCCTGGCCCCGATGTACTACAGAGGCTCAGCAGCGGCCATCATTGTTTATGACATCACGAAAGAGGTATGCTTCACTTTCATTATTCAGCAACGGATAGTAGTTTTTGCTTCTTTTCCTCCTTTTGGAAATAAATAAATAAATAAATAAATGTGTGTTTTTAAGGACTGTTTCAATTTTGTTACCTTTTCCCTTAAATAATTAGAGGACTAAATATAAAATGACATTTAGCGTCACTACAAGTAAAGACAAGGGGGCAGAAGTTGTTATTTCAGGAGAAAGCTCGATGTGTTTAATTTATCAATTAGATTTTCATCCTTCATGTTGAAATAAGATAAATTAACAGATAGAATTATTAATGATATACCAGCATAGAAATAAAATGTCACTGCTCATAGCTTCAATTCAACATTTGACAATCTTCTATTATGACACGTGGCCACATCCAGTCATTGAAACATTCACAGGAGATCAAATTAGTTTTTACGGCAATATTTTCATTCTAACATGTGGTTTATCTGCTGTTACCATCAGGATTCCTTCCAAACACTGAAGAACTGGGTGAAAGAGCTGCGGCAGCACGGCCCTCCTAACATCGTGGTCGCCATCGCTGGCAACAAATGTGACCTGTTAGATGCAAGGTGACCCTGCATTTACAGATAACACTGTTTGTGCTGTAAATAAAACCCACTGCTCAGCTTTAGAACAATGATGAAATATGCGAGGATTGATTTAAAATGGTAGAATTCAGTTTAAAAAGTGAGAACATATAACATTTTTTCTCATCAGAATGAGGTTTAAGTGGCTCAGTAATTGTATGAAGCCTTTTCTTTATTGTAGAGCATCATGGGTTTGAACCACACTCTCATTATCGTTGGCATTTATTGGTCACATTTTGGCAATGCAACAATTGGTTGTTAGGTTTTAGTGGTGCGGTCACATAGCTTGGCATATGGAGAGTTACCAGTTGTGTAAGCAGCTTTTTCTTTTTCTTTTTTACTTCTCAGTAAGAAGGAGTCAAATACTGTTTCTTATGCGGATGCACAAAAGCTGCTGTGTTGAATGACATCAAATATGCGTCTTTGCTTCTCTATAAATTCCCATATTTAACTGGTTGAATTATTTCGATTTCCCCCACTTTAAAGTTTTAACCTACTCACTTCCTTGTTACTCATGAACACAATAACTCTCACTGATTCATAGTAGACTGGAAGCAACTCTTGTCATATTCTTCCTCTCTGGAGGTTCTTTTCTTTTAAGAGATTTTTCACAAAATTGGACAGGATCTCCCTGACTCGGCCATGAAATTATGAAATCTTGCTCATAATATCCAGGAAAACATTTGCCCCGTCACAGGGACAGGCATGAAATTGTAGGATCTGAGCAGATGTTGCAACATATTTGACATTACTTTATTTACAGGGAAGTGCCAGAAAAGGATGCCAAGGACTACGCTGACTCGATCCATGCCATCTTTGTAGAAACCAGCGCCAAGAATGCCATTAACATCCACGAGGTGTTTATAGAGATAAGTGAGTGTGTTTCTTCAGAGTTTGCTCCCGTTGGCCTGAACTCAACCTCGGTTTCTATTTAAACTTCTCTGACAAACTAAGCCACAGAGAATAGTCACATAATTGCATTTCCCCAGTGAATTTTAAACTAGAAAAGCAACATTCTCACTCTCAATGAGAGATGTTTTTTTTTCATTTTTTTTTTTAAAATGCATTCAAACATTATTGTTTTCAGTTTGTTCAGCTGCTAAAGATAAAGTTGTGGTGGAAAATCAATTTGATTTTAACATGTCGCCTTCTTTAGAATAAAAATCTGTGGTGAAGGTGAATGAAGATATTTGTATCCTAACATTGTACTAAATCATTCTTCATGATGTATTTTATACTTAATGGCATCATTTTTGGGCCAGACTGTTGAGTTAACAGAAATAAATCAAAATGTTAATCGTTACTCTTGTGCAGCAGTAATTGCTGTTCAGTCTGAATGCTTCAGATCACTCTGGTACTTAATCATCACATAGAGAAATAGTAACGGGACAAAGAACCACTAATAAACAAATGAAAAACAGCATGTTGATGACTGACGTAGCAAAGAAATGCAGAATACAAACGGTTAGCGTTATGGCCAGAGAGATTTTCAGGAAGGTAATAGGAAGAGAGAACACAGACTACAGGCATAAAATAGGAAAATTACAAACTAAGACTTGAGCCAGCATCACCGAATTCACAAGTAGAGAAAGTGCCCCTATTACAGTTATTGTGAGCAATCAAAAACACAGATAGCAAATCCATTTATATGTTTTTGATTACTTTTTGGTTATCTGTGCAATATGCATGTTTCAAATTTAATACCACTAAAAACAGTTATCAATATTCGCTTGGATGCGGCAGGAGAGTAGATTGAAAAAGAAATGTCAAACTGAATGCTGATTATTTCCGCGCGTGTCTCCTCGCAGGTAAGCGGATCCCCGTCGCAGACGCGGCGGGAGCAAGTCCAGGAAAAGCTTTCAAACTGGGAGGGCAGGCCTCAGAGTCTCGCAGGACGTGCTGCTGATGATGCCGTGACTGTGCCCCAAATGACCTCTGACGTGACCTTTGCCTACATCTCCAAGTTTCCGGTCTCTTTATCTGCACAAAGCCCCCCACCCCACTCCACCCCCCCACAAAAACTCCACGCAGTTGCCCTCAGCCACAGCAGTGCTGCCCTGACGGCCGTAGCAAAAACAGTTTTGTGGCACTCGGCTAAACAAAATCCTCACGTCTTGTCAGAACATGGAGTGAGTATTGAGGGAAAGGTGCAATTTTTTGCCAGACTTCTTGCATTGGACGTCAGCCTTTGTCTGTTCATAATAAAGTAATAGCGTGATCACATTAATGGATTCAGATATCACTTTAACTTGTAAATGTGTACAAATGTGCAATCTCTCAACCAAAACTCACCAAATTATTTTGATAATGCTTGAGTTAATGCCTTTTTGGGTGATCTCACTCCAAAAACTCAACTTCATGAAGGATACTTTTATTTTGTTTATTCTAATTTATACAAGATTGTCAAGTGACTGATCCCTCGTGGCTCTCTCCATTATATTCTCATCACATTTTCTTATGTTTCCACTCAAACTCAAGAGCTGTGCTAAGATTGGTGCTAAATTTACTGTGTAATTGTTGTGTTTGGATGTAATCACACAGTAAATGAAGCAGATATGAAAGGTGAGTGGGAGCCTGCTTCCTTTACATTGATAGGAAGAGCTCACTATTTAGAAAAATGGATTCCGCTCTGATGTCTTTACGGTAAATGTGACGCTGAAGCCAAGAGGCGGTTATTTTAACACGGACAGATTGAGAGTTGTAGCTTTTGTTCTGTCAATCCTCTAAATCTGTGCCAGAAAGAGAACGAGCGTATCTCCCACAAAGATCTTGTACTTTAATTGTGATTATTATTTTTTCTCTTTTTGGCTTGTAAAGATATTTTGATCGCCTGTTAATCCAGAGAGTGATAAGGAATCAAAATCTAACCTCTGCGATCAGAGCAGCCTTACAGTCAACATCCCCCAGTGATGAGTTTTTAATCAGAATTTAAAAGAGTGTGTGTTGATTAATTTGAGATAACAGATACAGCTGCTCACATCTGTTCCACATTTCCCCCTGTGAGCGCCGAAGAAGCCATGAGCCGAGTCGCGTCTATGAAGTGTCCCATAAAAGCACATGGTGTGGCGGCTCCTGCCAGGTTCCCAATATTACTTTCTTTTTTTTTTTCTTCTCATCTCCTTTCAGCGTTTCAGTGGTGAGCCCGCCCGTCTTAAGTCCTTTTGTGGCTACTTTACAACCGTTTAACAGGGGAAGTTGATTTTTTTTTTTGTCGGGCCTGGCCAAATTCTTTTTAATTGTCCAATAAACATTTTTTTAATTTTTCACGTAATCAGCGGCAGCGCACACATTCAGCATCACTTTACTACTTGGCCTGCAATTAAGAACAAGGAGCTCTGGAAAGTCATCCAGAATAAACTCGGATTTTAGAGATCAAACCCCCCCCCCTCAGCTGTCGGTGGAGAACCCGACGTGGCACTGTGTCAGTGCACTGACCTCGTGCTGAACCTTGGCCTCCATTCTGCTCTGAAATTACGGTATGAGCTATGTTCCAAAGGCTGCTTTTTGATTTTCCTTTCTTCCATTTTCTTTGCCTCTTTCTCCTGAATCACAGACTCTCACTGTGAGGCAAGCTTTTAATTACGAACCAGGAGATAATGGCTTTCGCAGATTTACATCATCGTTGCTCTGTGATCTTTTAGGATATTTGACAGTAGTTTCAGTTCTGTCTCGTATAAACCTGGTTGCACTTCAATTCTGCAGCACTTGAACGCCTTTGTACCCTCAAAATGCTTTTTTTTATGATTTGGGAAAACAAGATGCAGATGTTGGCTCAATTAGAGTATTTGCCTTGGAGAATCTTATAATCTAGATCTTAATGGTGAGTTGCAGTGCTGTTTTGGGGATTTTCCTTTGGGGTGCAGTACCGGTAGTTTTTATTAAAATGCATTAACCATGTGTGACCTAACACAAGCAGTAAGTTGTAGGTGACACTCGTGCAAAATGTGTAATCTTGTTTCTTGAGCCTCATACAGACCAATAATGAACTTGTTTTGCCTTGACTGATGACAGTCAGAAGCACAACACCTCCCATAACAATTCGAGAAAAGACCTAAATCCACTCTGATGCTGATAGTTCACACTGCACTCCATCACTGGGTCAGCTCCTGCTTGCACTTAACACAGATTCAGCAGTTTTGTTTAAAAAAAAAAAAAAAGAAAATCACTCTGGTCCTTTGTAAGTCAGAGCGCACTCTGACTGGTGGCATTAATTGGCACACATTGCTCACTCTGCAGCCTGTTATTAACCCCATGAATTTGCTCAATGAAATCACCCTGTGAGGTGTCAGACTTCTTAATATCCTGTGCTTTTTTCTTTTTTTTTTTTGTTGTTGCAGGTTTTAATTCACTTACCACTTATTGAAGTTGTTGCCAAATGAGGCTGAAGCCATTTTATTTTTTAACCACATCACACGTCGTTAACATTTTTTTTTTTTTTTAATTGGTGTGATTTCATGATTTAAAGTGCTAATCGCTTAAAATTGATGAACTCTTATTTGGAAAAAAAAAAAGACTTGCCAGTAGTTTTTCAATTGAAAAATGTCATTAGTCTTGGGCTGGCCCTGGGAATGTGATTAATCTATATTATGTATCTTATACATTGTAGATATATGCCATCAGATTGCACATGAATCAATGACTATATTCTATTCTAAGCCACTTGTGTGGACACACTATGCCTGTACACCATTTGCAGTAGAACCATGAGCAGTGTAGTTACCATATTTAGCGTTTTACTATGTTTCATATTGATTGTAACAAAATGCCTGAGAGCACTTCTTTGCAGTGCATTTCCAAATGTGTAAAAAGGGAATTGTCAGTTGTTTACTAATAAAAGATTGACAAAAAAACACCTTCTACTTGTCTGTGTTGTATGTGAAAAAGGAAAAAAAAAGAGGGACCAGGTATGTACCTGCAGGGGCTGTGAAGTTTTTCACTCCGCTGAGTGAAGCGCAGGAGGGATGTGGGCGTTAATGTGGTCCTTGGGGATTCAGTGACCATGTTGTTAGCGATTGGTTGCGCTGTTCAGCTGGCAGCCAGGTGCCCGGCTATATATATAAGCATGACACTTGAGATGTGTGTCTGCCTGCCCGAGAGAATTTCACTGCACTTTAAGTAGCGCTGAAGAGGCGGAACAACTGTTTAACAACCTCCAGATCCCCTCCTAACCCCCGGACAGTTGTAAGCACTGTCGTCTGTAGTCAAAGCACTCAGCAAAGATTTCAATTTGGCTAAAGTTCAAATCAATCTCGCTCTTAAAGCGTACGCAAACTGTGAGGCTAATTGTGATTCAGCAATGCATTTGTTTATCATTTGACAATTAAATGCACCTTTATGGGATTAGAATGAATGGCTTGACAGCAGTTTAATAATATAATTGTGCAAACAAAAAGGAAATATAAGACCTAAGTTGTCAAGTGAAAACTTGATTTATTAAATCAATTACCCTGAATCACTTTAGCAATGAGCTGCATTTATTCCAAGGAAAATCAGAATCTGAAATGGTTGTGCAACAGTTAAAAGATGTCCAGTCAATGTTTTTATGTGATTTTTTTTCTTGCATTTGAGCTGCTTCGATCTATGAAATATTCACCGTGTGAAGGATCACATGACACGGTGCAATAAGACACTTTTTGACCCCCTTTAATTTTGTGAAAGTTAGTTTATGTAAGGTTTGTCATCAAATATGACCTTCATTAAACAATAATGATTAGAAAGAATATATTTAAAATAAAAGTAATAAAATGTTGATTGGTTAGCACTGAGTCCAGCAGGAAGGAACCTGATCGAAGTCTTTCTGTGTAGAGTTTGCATGTGCTCCCTGTGTGGGTACGTGTGCAAGGATACCGGAGTACCTGTAGGAAACCCACGCACACATGGGGGAGTATGGCCCTCATCCCACACATCCATACGTCATATCATTTTATCAGACTTTGGGTCAGGGGGAGCTTGAGCCAATTCCAACTGGTTACGGGCAAAGACCGAGAACACCCTGAACAGGTTGTCAGTCTCAAAGCATCTTTTTTTCCCCACCTTTTCAGCAGTGTGGAGCAATTTATTGAGAACATGTTAACAAAAAATGAAGAGAATAGTCACATACTGGATAAAACACATTACGTAAGAAACAAAAAGTGAGAAAGAACAGAGCATGTAATACAATATACAGTGTTTGCATGTCTGAAAAGAAATGGGAAGAAGTATGTTCTATTAAATGCCACCCCTTCTCTGAAATAGGATGGGACTGTTGCCTCTTTTCAAATGAGAGTCAATTTTGCATTTCATCTGTAAATTAAGGTCACAGAATGTAGAGGAAGAGTGGAGAGGCACAGAATTTGAGTGAGGTCCAGTGGAAAGTTTCCACAGTCAGTGATGATAGATAGATAGACCGACAGACAGACAATGTATTCATCAATGTGGGAAAACCCACAGTTCCAACAGCATCAACAAATGATACAATGGAATCAAATCCAAAATACAAATGAGATTAGACAAATATAAAAAATTAAGTTTAAATAAAACCGGAAGTTTAAGGTGCACAGTGGTCTATATTCTGCTCAGTTCCAAGTTCAGGTTGTGCGCTCAGACAATTCTTTTAAGAAACATGAAGAAAATTGATAAACAGTTAGAAATTGCATTTAATTTGCAGAGTCTGGGATGAAATTTGCCAATGCAATGGTAACTGGGGCTTAAACAGGTCATGGTTTCCACTGTGGGTGATGCCGGGTAAAGGAGAAGGAATTAGGAGGAAGAGGAGGAGGATGAGGATGAAGAGGGGGAAGGGGGGGGGGGGGGGGGAGGAGGGAGAGAGTGGAAGAGGGGCGGGAGGGAGGGAGAGCGACGCCGACGTGGTGAGGCCGGAGTGCTATGCAGAGGCAGTGACGTCACCGGGCTGTCTCGCGCTCTCTTCCTGCTGCATCACAACAGCCGCTTAGCAGCTCGAGTAGCAGCAGTGACCGGGGGGGACGGGATATCCGCCGCTAATTTCATTGATAAACTCACAGCGTTGACGCTGCGGCTCTCCACCACGTCCTAACACGGGGGTAACCGACAGGAACTGGTTGCAGCGCGATCACCCCGCTCCAGCTGTTTGGGATATGGCCAGGCCGGAACAGGTTCTGCTCTTGGAGCCTCAGCACGAACTGAAATTCCGAGGTAAGAGAGGGGAGGAGGGCCCGGCTGTGGATGGGAGGGGGCGACGGTTCGGAAGGGAGGAGGGTTAGTTGTGTGTTGCCGGAGGGGGGGGGTCGACCCCTGTCACAGTATCCAAACCGGAGAGAGGCTGCAGCTCACATTTTCGCCAACATTATGCTTATAACGGAGAAGCAAAGCTGCTTTGAAAGGACGGCGGGTCAACTCGCTGCTAGCTCCAGGGGCTAGCTGGATTAGCTTTTCGCCGCCGAACTCGCCAGGCCTTGCCCCACATTTGGCACCGCTTCCGAGGCCATTCAGAGCCACAACACACCCAGCGTGTATCCCCGTGTAATCAGCAATCATAATAAACAAATGACAACTCGATTCACGTCTAAATGTGGTCACCGTCAGCCTGCAACATCCTTAGCCGCTGTGGCTAGCTCACGTTAGCTGGCTCTGTGATTGGCTGCTTTGCTCTGCTGGTTAGCCAGCTGTCATTTAATAACTCGACACTCCACAGGACCAAATAACTGGACAAACACTGCCGCTCAGTGTGTTTTAAGTACTTTCATTCCCATCGATTGGGCTTTGCAGGTGGTATTAGACGTCTTGGTGGGTCTCGACACTTGGCTGTAAGATGTCACGTTGTTTTAGGCCCAGATAATGTTACATAAACACATATACTGTTGCATCCGTTTTGCAACAGATGACAAAGACCTTTGGAGTATCGCACCTTCTATTCAGGAGTGAAAAGATAAAGAAGGAAGTTTTGCCTTCACAAATTTAACGATCAGACATTGCCTCAGGTGGGGGCAATTATAGATCCCCTGTTCGTCTCCACTCCTCTGCGTCGTTTGTAGAGCTCACAGGGAACTCACATTTTACTTTAAAAACAATCGAATAAAGACTCTGTTTGATACAGGAGCTAGAAGTTGTCTACAAACTAAATACATCACTGCATCTACTAGTTATAAGTCACTTATATGGTATTGGTAATTTTCACTTTCGATTTTGGAGGATTGTTTTGCATGCCACACGACTGATTTCTAACAGGTGGCAGCATCACATAGTAGATACAATCCATGTGTAATCATGTGCATTTTTTTGTAGAGCAAAGATCTGAATACTTAATCATGTTGTAGAAGACAAAAGCAGAACAGACAAGAGATGGGGTTGTGCACCAAGAAAATGCATACTTTCCAGGTACTCTCATTTCCTCCCGCAGTGTAAATAAAAAACATGCATTGGAGGCTAATTGGCCACTATGAATTGCCAGAAGTTGGATAGTTGGAGCTTGGTTAAAAAAATAAAAATAAATTGGATGGATAGACAGAGTGAAAGGGCGAACAAGACTGCAAGTCTCAAAATAGACTGTTTTCGATTGGCTGTTTATATTATTTGAAGTTATGATTTTACTAGACCTCAGGGGGAAGTGGCCACAGATCTGGTGAGTTGTAAAATAATACCCCAATTAGACATATAGAAGAGACTTTATATATAACTGGACAGTAAACATGGATACCACTCAAGTTTTACGTTGGTGTGACGACTGTAAAGTAGGACAGAGGCAAATAGCTTTTGCCTTTTTACATATTTGTCAAGCAGATTTACATGTCACTGTTTTACAGAAATTTGTGTTTTAGAAACTTAAAGAGTGATCTACCAAGTCATGGCGGTTTAATTTTTTAATGCAATTTAAGTCCTTATTTTGTTTTGCTGATTCAATGGCCTTCAACAATTTCAAAAACTTTACAATTAGTGAATTGACCTTGCTGATGATCGTTGGCTAAAACATTTTAAGAAACTCCTCAACGTGTGAATTATTACATATTGCGGAGACATGCTGTGAAAGACCGACATGCTAATGTGAAAAAAGATACCATTATTAGGTCAACATGTTTTATTTTAAGTGCAGTAAAAAAACCTAAATCCCACCAACCGTTTGAAGACATATAATTTCTTCTTAGTGCCATGGATCAGTTTTCAAGGTATTTGGTTCAACCATTTTAGAGACTTTGGCCCAGTTTTCTTCTGTGGATTTAGTCTGTCTCAGTTAATTCTTTCTCTTCATGAAATCCCAGACTGACTCCATGATGTTGACATCTGTGGATGCCAAACCATCTGTTGCGGGACACCTTGTTCTTCTTCTCGCAGAAAATACTTCCATGTGACTTTTTAGTGCGGCAGATAAAAATTTAAAGCTAAAGTCATTTGCAGAAAAATGTATGTTAATTTGTGAATCAGATGTGTTGATGGTTCGATGTTGGCCAGACAGAAGGCACTATGTGTCTTTGTATACTAGATAATGCCATGAATCACATGCCTACTTGTCCCTCAAGAAACATGTAGGCATGCAGTGTGAAGACTCAGGAAATAGTGAATTGGCCTAATAACAACTTGGCTGTGGCTGAGGCCATCTGTGAACAATTGTAATTCTGAATGTTCAGTCTTTTAAATTTTTTAATCCTTTTCATCTTCTCCAGAGTTAATATTAACAAATCTTTCACAAAAGTCCCTCTCCTCGTCCTGATGCCCTATTTCTACTAATAGCACGTTAGTTAAGAGCCGACAGCTTCACGTATTAACTACTCATAATAGGTTTTGCCTGCTATTTGTGGTTTTCGTGAGTTGGAAGATATCCTGAGAAAGTTTCAGGAAGTGGTAGATCAGGTGTACAGTAGTCAGTGGTGTGAGTCACTTTCATTAAAAGGCTTTAGAAGTAAAGCCAAGCTTGCAAGGGTCTGAATTTCCCCTCTGTCTTTGCTCAACAATGAAAGGAAGTGTCAGTTGCTCTGAATGTTTTCTGAGCTGAAACTTTATCTTGAATCTGTTGTATGTGCTAATTCTGAAACAACCTCATGTTTTCATGCATGGTGAGTATTTCTCTCAAAGTCGAACAACACACTCCGTACAATTATTTATTACTATTGTTATACCCAATAAGAGAGGCTGGAACGGATGGAGCGGGTGATTTTTCATAAATAGATGAAAATAAAAGGTTTGAGATAACTGCTCAACACAATTAAGAGGGAATTAGGTGGTCTTTTACTGTACACCAAGTTAGATTCATGAGGTAGAGAGGATAGATGGATGGAGTTGTGGCTTGAAAAATCCTAGAACCCAAACCATCAAAAACCAAACTGGCGAGTGGAGGTAGTGTATTGGAATGCCTTTCAGATCACAAATGATATAATCGCCAGATCTTACAACAGCGCACTGACACAAATTTAGAGCTTATTTTTCGGGCAGGATCATTTATGTGCAATTTAAGAAAAGAAACCTAAAACGTATAAAACTGAACTCAGTTTCCGCACGTCTGACTGTAAAATATGTGGTTTTGGCACTCTGTGTCTGCTATGTTTGGGAAATCATACATTCGTTCGTCATTGCCACTCGCTTGACTATGAATTCGCCTGCGTTTTTACTCGAAGTACTGGAAAAACAAAGAAGTGACTAACGCTTGCCAGTTAGCTACCTGGGTTCATTACACACTTGCTTGAGTGTTGTGTCAATAATGAAACCATTGCCAGGAATAACAGAGCTAAAGTAATGACTTGTGATACTGATATTTTGTCAGGGGGTCACTCGTGGATATCTGCAAAGACGACTAAAAATGTGCAATGTATCAATAACAACAGCTTACATTTTAGAATCATGATTTTTATTTAGTCACATTTCATTTAAGTATATTAGTACTCATCTTCCTTTCATATTAAACATATTTTATTGCTGTCATTACAAGCAAAATGGAAAAAAAAGACCTCGTGATGGAAATCCATTCACTTGTGTTTTTTTGGGATGAAAAGTGTTAGGTGTTGTTTGCTCTCATAGGGAGAGTTAAGTGAGAAGGAAGTGGGTATATTTATGAATATATGTGCAACTGAAATAATCCACACAGCCTAGATTTTATGCAACTTGTCAAACAAAAGCCGTGTACATTTATACTGGTCTCCCAGGCGGGAAAAGATAACTGAACTACACTGTTCGAATCAGCATATTCTTAATAAAGACTCTTGCAAACTGGGACAGTTTTGGAGTCTTATAAGTACATCCACTCCAGTCAATTAACAGTGACAACCGCTGTGATGTATTTAGTACCTAAGAGTAACAATGTTATTCTGTACATCATCTACATATGCCACCAGTATCTTGAAGAATTAATTATCCCAGTGCCATGTATTTGTATAAAAATGCTTATTATTCCTGCTTTTTAGCCCAGTGCTAGAATTGCCATTATTCTGCTTAATGACTCTTAGTTGTTAGTAGTCGTAGCTTACAGCAGCAGTCACACTTTGGAGTTTAGTGAGACAGAAATACAGACATTTCTGACATTGTCAGATGTTGGTGTCCTACTGCCTGTGGGCGCACGACTGTGACAAAGGCTGTCTGCAAACCCATCTCCCTGTAGGATATTTCAAGCCACAATCAAAGCTGTCACCACATTGGCCCTTCTTTTACACAATGTATAGCTGCCGCAAGAAAAATGAGCTTTTCCTCAAAACTAATACCACCGACACACAGCAGCTCAGTAGGTGGTACAAACGCGAGTGAGGCGTTGCTGATTGGCTGGAACAAGTGACTATTCTTTTGAAGCAGAAAATAGTTTCAGCAAGACAGAATAACTTCGAAACAGGATGGCTGTGAGCTGTAATTGCAGGGCAATCTTAATCTAAATCTGTAGATTCCTGCCGACTACAAACATTACACAGCTTACTGATTTTTGTTTGACTGACTGGTCTGAATAATGGAGTTGTCACTGCTTCTGAAGCCTATATTTTTCAAGTTTCTCCAGAGTGTTGAAAAGCTCTACACAGTGACTGAATTGTCTGTATAATTAAGAGTTCCTCCACTGTTAAATTGCATTGTCAGTTTTTAAAAAGATCTGAAATATGGTTGACAGATCTGTTTTTAATAAGATAGTAAATCATTTCTTGAGCTGTGAGTGATTACTAATGTCTTGTGAAGTTGTTGAACCAAGAGCATTGAACTGCTACACCAATGGACAATTAATACTATGTGGAAATCCCCAAGTTCTAATTTGGAAATCCATCAAGGAATTGATGTGGATTTTTAAAGCATTTCTTGTAAAGCAAAACCACATCCCCTGCATTCCCTGGATAGACTCCACTTTCAGCCTCTGTCTTTCTGAGCAGTCAGTAATACATTGGTGTGAACTAGTAGCAATACAAATATTAATTTTCAGACAATCCAGCATCATACACACTTATCCACTGTCAAGTACATACAACTTAACTGTATACAACTGTCAAGGTGCTCAGTGCTGCAGATAATTTATCGGACCACTCTCACAGTATCCCGACAGGCTGAAAGTGGCAGAAAAGCAACAGTAACTCAAAAAAGCATCCCTTCCAGCCAAGGCATGCTAAAGACCTTCTCCGACACACGATATGTTGAAACTTGATGCAGATGGGACGAGGCAGAAGAAGACCACCCTCGGTACTACCCCTGTAAGCTCGAAACAAAACACTGAGGCTCCAAATCACCTAGCCAGGGACAGGAGAAAAAATTTAATGTTGATTGTTTTTGATTTCTTCTGGGAGAGTTTGGAGATAGAGCCAGGATTTGGTGTAAACAACACAAAATGATTTGTCCACCCTGTCTCATATATATATATATGGGTCAGAGTGGTGTGTCTTTGGCACACTTTGGACCCATTAGTACCAATCAGCCTTGTTTAAACACCACCTTCTTAAGTATTATTACCATTTACGTCCGGCTTCTTCCAGCCAGATGATGCGGCTCAACACAAAACTCAAAACCTCTCAATATGGTGTCTTGAAGCTGACAGGATTAACTAAAAGTGATTGTTGAACCTGCTTTGTGTCCACCACAGCCTCCGACATCAAGGTCCAGTGTTACCACAACACTCTGAATTTCATAACCAATCAAAAGTCTTGGCAGTTTTTCATAGATGTCAAATCAGGTTTTCCATACATCAAAACATGGATTATTGAAAAATGTTCAAAAAATTAAACAGGAGAGATCAAAAACTATTTTAAAGTGCATTCACATTATTAGTTAACTTTATAGAAAACACTTGAAAATCTGAGACTTCAATCTGCATAAATTATTCACATAACCACTCCTTTATTGTTGAGGTTGGCTCTGTTTGTTTGTTTTTGTTTTTGTTTTGTTCTTGCTGCTTGTTTTAGTGACGGCTTCCTGCATTATTGACAAATCTGTGCAGCTCAATGCAGATGTCTTTGGAGGATCCTTGGACTGATGCAGCCTGCAACAACATTGATGGCTGTAATTGGCTGATGCCAAACTGCATTAGCATCTTTCTTGGCCCTGTAATATTACTTTGTTTTATAGGTGGATATACAGTGTAGTTGATTTGATATTACATTTGTTTTTCCTCATCAAGACAACAGATACCAGCATTCAACATCAAGCTGTGGAGATGTTAAAAGGAAAACGGCCTCATTTGTAAGGGTGACATATTTGAAATAGTTCAGTTCTCACCCGTGATTTACTGGAATATTATGTTTTTAGGTTTTGGAGAGAACAGTGCTGGCATAGAGAGAAAATCCCCCAAATTCAATCTGCTCATGTTTGATCAGAAAGAGCATTCAGCTTAAAACTTGTGCTTAATCAAATGTGTCGACCTGTTGCTGTGTATCTGTAGGGGGTTTATCCCAATCTAACCTATGCTATTCCCCAAAAAGCAGTCAGGCTACATGTCAGGTAAAGTTAGGAGAGTATGTAACGAAAGGTCCAAAATGTTGGGATTAGGTTGTGTTTGTAAATACAGACTTAACCAATATACAATTTTTTTTAAACTTCACACACAATATTCAGAAAGCCACTTAGTTTATTTAAACGTGTAATGAAAAGGCCGATTTAGGTTTGTTTGTCATTCTTGTATAGATGAGATCAGTTTTCCAGTGAAATCAATGTTGCAAACTTCACATTACCTACGTGTTGGATATCTTTTTCTGAAAGTGAGGCTTCATCAGAGCTGATGATGGATTTGTATTATTATGTATTCTGACCAGTTTTTCCTCATTTGCTTTGAAAAGTTTATCTTTTCTGTCGCTGCAGAGCTCATACACATTACAAGCTTCTTTGAGTTTATTTTCCATGACTCTCATGCATCAATCTTGACAATAATTTGGCATCCAAGCAGGCTAACTGAGTGATGATGTTTAGGAATTTGTATTGTGTTTAGATCATAACTCACTGATGTCTTTGGCTGACATCTCAATTAAAGTAAAAACATTTTTTTTTAATGGATTTGTTGTAATTTAATGTGTGGTAAAGGTTCAGCCTTTTATAACTTTCATTAGTCTCTTATTATCCTTTTAGAAATAAAAATGTCTGCTATTATGGCCCTTTGCTTTGCATGGCGCATCATTTCTGATCTTCTCAGAGCATCAAAGTCCAGTCATTCATCTGTTTACAATATTTACCTTGTTCGCAGGTCCATTCTCAGACGTGGTCACCACAAATCTCAAGCTCTCCAACCCTACAGACAGGAATGTGTGTTTCAAGGTGAAGACGACGGCGCCGCGCCGGTACTGTGTGCGGCCAAACAGTGGAATCATCGATGCAGGCACCTCAATCAACGTCTCAGGTAAGGAACACGGAGGTGGGACCGTGTTGAGGTCCTTATGATTACCCACAAGTAATTGTATTTGTTTGTCAAAGCACTTGCAATGTACTTAGACAATGCAAGTGCTGTCTATATTAGTCTCTGGACTTTTTGCTCTCCACACTGCCAATGCAACCCCAGGTGTCGGACACGCAAAACAAAATGATGGATAGATGTAATTTAATCTCAATATGTGAGGAATGATTTCTGGTCATGATAGAATTTTCATGATTCATGATTAGATTTTCCCTTTTGTGATATACATGCACTGCATAGTCAAAGCAGTATTTTGGAGAGATTGTTTTTGACTGCTTTCGGTCGTCCTTCCAACCACTGATTTTCTACATTTGCTTTATTCCAGTCAGACTGACACAGGACAAAAGACAGAGTACACCCAAAGGATGCTTCCAGTTCATCACAGGGAAAACATCTGCCAATGTTAACTCTAATTTTGACTAGGTAAATGTAGTTGCTAAAATAAAGCTCCTTTCAGCTTAAATACTAATAATAAAAAAAAACCTATATTCCTGGTTCAGTCTCTGCATGAAGAGACTGTGGAGACAGGTACAGGCTAATGTTTCCACACTGTGCTGCCTCTGCCATTTACAGCCTCAGACTCATTTTACAACCTCCCTTATCTGGTGTCAACAACTGCAATCTGTGCCACTAGTGTCTGCAGGCGGCAGCGGGTGACAAACCAAAGCAGTCCACTCTGACAGTGGCTGTAATTTTTCACCCTAATTTAGGCTGAGAAGGGTCATGGGTTCGAGTCCCAAAATGAGATGGCTTTTCTGAGAAAGTGGTTACAACACAGTTGCTGGATCTGTTGGGAGCGGAGGAAGTTAATGCCAACCACACACACACACACACGTGCAAACTTCTCTGCAGGCGTTTACATGCAGGTCAAAATGTGTCAGAATGCATATGGTCTACTGACTCAGAAGACATTCTGGACATTTGTTTTGAGCAGAGGCCATGCAAGGACATTCTCTCACATCTGACACTCTGACACTATTTTTCTACACTTGAAGCATAATAACGAGCAGTTGTTGTCATTTTTAATTCAAGAAGGTGAGGTTGCACAATGGTTTGACACTATTAAATACAATAGGATACAATAGAAGTGTATACAAATGCTGGGGATCCTTAACAAAAAACAAGCAACCACTCTCCATATAGTAATGGAGCAATCAACATTTTGGCTGTGGAACTGGAACTTTCTAAACTTAGTTGACCAAATGTTCGACTTGTTAATATGTTAATGTTAGACTTCAAGGATAAACGCAATGCGCTCTTCCTCCATACCTTATCAAAGCTCCATCTCTGAGTAGGCAGGACTGGCTGGGCAACTGGAAATAAACACTGCCTGGTTGTTATATCTGCCTCACTAATAAAATACCCTTGTATAAAGACACTCTGAAAGCATGCTCATTCCAAAAATAGCGTCACAATATCTCCAAAAGTATGATTTTGCCGGTTTCTGCTACCCACAGCGTGAGTCCAATAAGACTGCTGATGTGTTTCTTGTTACAGTTCAACTTGTCTTGCATTTCTGGCCTGTAATTTCCAACAACGCATCATAAAAGCTGCCCAGACACATGGAGGTGAGAGTGAGCCCTCTGCCACTGGATACCTTCGAACCAATGATGTGTCATTTGCTGGCTTAGCACAGGAGACGCACTGCGCGTTTGAAGCTGTGCTCTGGTGTAACTGTATATGTTGAACGTAGCCCGGGCCACAGGAATGTTGCTGAGCTTGATTGGTGTTATGTAGCAGCACCCAGCGGAAAAGTATGTGGGATGAATGTTTTTTAAAAATCCTTGCGTCCACAAATATTAGGCTTTTGGTGGGAGCGTGTCATAAGTTCAGCAGACACACTTTGTACGTTGCCACACCAGGGATGGCGCAAAGAAAAATGCTTCACCTCAATAAAAGATAATGTTAAATAAAGTTGTTGACGCTCCCAGGGTTAATTACATTAGCTTATCCTTACACTGATTTCCTTTATGTCTGTGTAACAATAGAACGATTATTATGAACACGGCACTGGAGCTCTTTCACCTATTGATACCACTGAACTTTTCCACATACTGTCATGTTACACCCACAAATCTAAATGTCTTTTTTTTCCACATTATTTTCTGGTAGATTAGCACAGAGGAGTACATAATTGTGAAGTGGAAAGAAAATTGAGATGTGTTTTGATCTGCACTAGTGGTCCTCAAACTTTTTTTCTCCATTGTGTACCACCTGACAAAATGATGCACAAACATTGGGATTAAAGAAAACCTAATAATAAAAATACTGCTCTGAATTTCTCCGCAACTTTCTCTTTGTCCTTTCCAGTGTGCTCCTTTTGTTTTCATGATGGCCTTTGTTCACAAAGTTTCTCGAACAAAACTCAGAGGCCTTCACAGAACGGCAGCATTAATGTTGAGCTGTAATTACAAACACGTGAACCTGATTTACTTGTTGTGTGACTTTGTCAACTGAAGATTGCACCTTGGCTTTTGTATGGGGCTCTGAAGAGTACAGGGCAGTGAATACAAACACTGTGATCTTTTCAGATTTTTTTTTTTTTTTTTTTTAACAATGCATCATTCTCAATCCTGTGCTACATTTTATTGGTCTTTCACATAAATTCCCAGTGAAATGCAGTTAAGCTTGTGGTGTACCCAGACAAGTTGTAGGAAATCTCACTGTATGAATACCATGAATTCAATTCACGGCAAGTGGTAGCTCATTCCTTCCTAAATGCGTTGGATTGAAGTCGGTTATTTCTCACCCTGAAACAGGCCTGGTGGTGGGTAGTGTGTGCTTTGTTTTCCCTTTTGAATTTCATTGACAAGGACAGACCCAGGAGAGCACAATCAGGAGTGTGAGAGCGTGCTTAAACGAGAACCCTGAATATGAATACATTTTATGAGAGTTTGCTCTTACATTCTGGTGAGTTCTCCCTCCAGGCCTGTATCTCCACAACTCACTTTCTATTTCACTGTCTTCCTCTCTCCCACGCTACGTTGTCTCAGTAGGCTTGCTGATCCTTGACCAGGTTTTAGTGTTGAGTAAGACTGAATAACATAACCGGGGAGCGCCTTTATCAGGCTTCGCACTTCTCTTGATCTGTGTGGCAAGTCTGCAGTTCAGGTTTCCTGTTTCTTATCATAGGTTGTTTTATGTGGCACTGTAATGTAAAGTTGGGTTTTTTAAAGACAAGGTTATTGAGGCACGTCATCTGTTTCTTTATTTTTGTGATATTATTAAATGCAACGTTGTTTCCTTCACGAGGCAGCTGAAAATACACTTAAAATAAAGTTTTGGGGGTTCATAGATTTACTGAAGCTGACATGTGTAATACCTGCAGACGAGGAACCTATAACTACTTCCTGGCCCTTAATGGAGCAAGCAACAGATTTGTTTTCAGCAGATGGACATAAATGCCTCTATGGAAAACACTCTGCAGTCACAGCTTTTGTACAGGAGCCATGTTCGACCTCTGAAGGGACAAGGTAAAAATATGAAGTGGTAATCCTGTTGTGAGCATCTTTTCTCACAGGACAACAATTAATTAGTGACAGGAAAAGAGCGTTTTCGAGCATCTTTTGCTCAGCCCTCTAATGGGTTCATTCATCATGAACAGGCGGGCATGCGCTCACCATCCTGCTCGACCGTTTTGACTACAATTAGCCTCTTTTCGTAAATGAGAAGCAAGCGCACAAAGTCATGCCATTAGTTGAAGTAGCTCTTTGTAAAGATGTTTTGGTTTTTTTTTCTCCTGAAGGTATGAGGTGGCTGTGAGTTTTCCCTCTTGGTATTCAGCTCTGAAGCCTTTAATGTCATCCAGTGTAACTCAAAGAACTTGCAAGCTTCCCCGCCTTCAGTCTCGACTATCGTCCCCTTGGACCCAAGGTGGATGGCCGTACAAATTGGTTTTGACTGAAACAGGACGTTCTCAATCTGTTCATGCCGTCTGTTTCTGATTTGCAATATCTGGCTACACTGATTGCTGTAATGGCACACTACAGCGCCAAGGTTTTCGCTCTCGTGGGAATTGGCATGTGCCACATATGAACACCACCCTACATTAGCTTTGAAATTAGCCTGTTTGTTTCCTGTAAAAGCCAAAGAATAATGTGGTTATTGGAGACATGGACTCATTTCGTACTGTCTTGTTGAGTACATCCTGTTATATTATCAAAGAAGAGAGGGGGGGGGGGGGGGGGGGGAAATCAGCTGCTCCTACTCTCTGCATGGCCAGAACTTTTCCAGGACATAAGAAAGTGATCACTATAAATCATTGTTACAACTCTAAAATGCCGTTTCAGTCATTGGACTGACATCAAATAACATGGCAATGACTGAAAGGACTGATGTGGTGATGGTTTAAAGTCATATTCCAACTCCACACCTGCTTTTTGTTAAAACGGTGTGTAATGTTAAGGGAGGAAAAGACGAAGCTGTTGGAACGATTACCCCCTGGGGTATTGGCAGATCCGTCAGTGTTTAGCCGTCATGGTAACACGGACATAGAAATAAATCTTCTCCGCAACTTTTTCCAAGAAGCAGAGGCAAGTCCAGAGCCTTAAAGACATGGGGGCCTTAGTTTATAGTCGTGACTAATACATGGGCATTTGATACTCGCTAATTCTGATTTAATCCGTGGAGCGAACACACGCGTTGAGAAATAAAAAACGATTCAAAGTTGCTGACAAAGAAAAAGTAATGGTCTAATGTCTAGCATTCTAAGCATGTTTTAAAGCCTTTTTTTTTTTTTTTGTTTGGCTTCACTCACAGACCCAAGTCTGTTCCTACCTGTTCTCTGCAGTCACTGCAGATGATACTAACAAGACACAAGATGTATTTTCCTCACTCCCCTGAGGATGGGATGTGAGGTTAAGGATTGAAGAGGGAAACAGTGTTGATGCTTGTGTCAACACAGGGTTGTGGGGTGTAGCCTTTGTAACATAGCATCCCCATTTTTTCCCCCCAACTATATTCCTACTTCTTATAATGTCGCACCCAGAAATCAGCTCTGGCCCAGACACTTCATGATGTTCTCTGTCCTGTTTGTTTCATTCTCATAGATGCCTCATTTACACACAATGTCGTGGCACGGCTTACTGGTGGTGAGCTTGTCGTAAAGGAACATTCTGTTTTAATCGCTGAGGACTTTGTACACTGTAATAAGCAGGACTGTAATACCCATTTAGTTATAATAGTGTATTCCTTGTAGCACCGTGTGATCCGAAAGAGGCCAAGAATGTAAGAAAGCCAATAAGGAGCTCAAGCCCTAATTAACATCCACTACAACTGTTACTGAAATTTGAATACGTCCACATTTCCATTGTTTCATCCACCTTTATATGTCATTTACACAACATGAACAGTTGTAATACATGTTTATTGATGAACTGACGATGACCTCTGCGATTTCTTTACTTCTGCAGGTTCACATGTAGTGAATACTTAAAAAGTGTTATTAAACCAGCAGTGGGTCAACAGTGTTATACAACCACAAAATGTATTTTGTAAGATCCTCCAAAACTAATGCTTTCTGATAAAGTGTATCTTTCAATCCTACAGGTTCATTTAAGAAAAATACTCCAGGCAACTTGGTCAAAGTTGAAAAACATCGATAATGTGACAGTGTATATATTACTGTTACTCGCACTGCTTTCTGTGGGCACTTGAATCTATGGGAGTTTTAATAATCCACTTGAAATGACCTACAGTTATCAGATATATTTATACAAATTGTTTTCAAAGTAAAACATTTCAGTGCTATAAACTTTCCGCACCGAGCAGACTTTCTTTGCTCTCTGTCCTCTGCATGTATGTGTGGATGAATTGTGAGCGGTGCCACCCAAGAGAGCTTACCCCCTAAAACATTCTTACAAAAACAAGCAGAAACATCCTCGGTAATGAAAGAAAACAATATATTTTTCCTTCTCTGTCCTCTCAAATGTTTCTCTTGAGATTTATCGTGCAGGCCCTCAGTGTGCCCCACAATTGGTCACAAGTCATTTTAACAATCTTTCCCTACAGATCCTCACAGTCGAGCTGCACATTTATGGTGTGCAGCATTTTTTTCTTTCGACAGACTAAAAAAATTGCGACTCAAAAGAAAATAAACCTTATGAAATCACTGACTTTTACTTTTTTATTTTGTCTTCCAGTTATGCTGCAGCCTTTTGACTACGACCCCAATGAGAAGAGCAAACACAAGTTCATGGTCCAGTCCCTGCTAGCACCTCCTGACATGACCGATATGGAGGGAGTGGTGAGTGTCTCCAATCATTCGGAGAATAATTTCCAGCTTGTGTTCATGTGTAAATTCCTTCCCAAACAAAAAAAAATAACGCTCGACACAGATGCACCCCATTCACTCACACAAGAGGACCTCGTGATTAATTCCAAATGTAACGAATCGGGATACGCATGCATTGAATTGCACCGCAAGATATCGGCGGCTGATCTTAATCTCCCACCCTGGATGTGAGCCTATGTGACGATGCCGACATGCAAAATAAAAAACACATTGAGCGTAGGTTAGTCATAACAGTCTGTGTGGTCCGAGGCTCATCTTTGCGATCTCTGGCCAATGTACGGACAGTAAATTATCGTCAGTGTGCCAAACGTGTCTTGAGAATTCGAAGGAATAACAACACATTCGAAGATACACACTGTCTGAGCACATAGCTACAAAAGGAACAGCCTTGATGCAGAGCAACAACTCCATACGGTTTCTATAGAAGCTGAAATTTTGGATTACAGCCTTTTCAGAGAATTTAACCCCCCCCCCTTGCCAAATGTTTCTTTGACCCCATCTGAAAGTCTTGCAACAATCTGTACGATTATCCAAGCTGTGGCATTCATTGTTCACACATGCATGTTTTAGGGCGTCCAACTTAACTTAAAGTCTTGTTTAACTATTTATAGAAAAAGATTGCACTTTTCTTCCTTGTTCCTTCATCAATCCTTCTGGCATGAGGAATTGTCATTTTGTTGTCCGTTTAATGCTGTTCCACAGATGTTATTTTACAAAAATAACACTGAAAGGTCTATCATATGTGTTTGACATCCTTTTAATCTTGAACTTTCGGGAGCCTGTGCATCTTTTCTCACACTTATGAGGTTTGCTCCATTTGAAATGGACACTGGTAAAGTTCACACTACACAAAGTGAGGTTAAAAAGCAGGTCTTGGTTCGATTTTTGACGGACGTCAGACGTTCCCTCCCTTTGCAGCAGCACATTTTTATTGCCCCTCATGTGGACTTCCTGCTGCTGTTTTTACACCGCTGTACATTTTAAATGCTGTTGTCCAGCTCGTGGCTGTTTGAAATATCACCACAATAACCCCACAAGCACTGAAGTGCATGTATCCCAGCAGCTCACAGCATTGTTGCAATAGTTCTGAAACTTATGTCATGAGGAATATTTCATGACAGGTGTCTGGCGTGCGTTGTTGACATGTTTTGGTCTGATGCTAAAAATACCAGAATGAGGGTGAAGGAAACCAGACGTCTGGACGTGGACGCTGCACCACACACCACTATAATATATGCATTTTCTAAGCAATGGAAATATTGATAATTGATAGTTATATTCCTTTATACTTTGAAGTGAAACAGCTCATCAACACCAACGGATATGATGTATCAGGTTTATGTTGAAGTTGTATCTCATGTTCATAAAAAGACGTTTTACTATGAAGCGTTTCTTTTTTAGTCCTTTGTTGACTATATGTTTTCACGCTCATTCTGTTATTCTTAATCTCCCTTTTGTTACGTTAGAAACTGTTTGTCTATTTTAAAATTCTGCCTCATAATTTGTTTATTATTCAGCAGCGAGCACATCGGAGGCCAAATTGGTGTGAGATTGTAAAAAGATGTGTAGTTTAGATTTTCAGTGCTTCACGCTGTGTTGCAGTAAAAGTAACAATGTGCTGGTGTGCTTAATTTCTATTGGCCCTTTGTGTCTCCAGTGGAAGGAGGCCAAACCAGAAGAGCTTATGGACTCCAAGCTGAGATGTGTTTTTGAGATGCCAGTGGAAAACGAAAAATCGGTGAGCACACATATTTCTCTCTCTTTTTTTTTTTTCCCCTTCCCACAATGCAAGGCTTTCACCGTTGGTACAGATTAGATATCAAAGACAATTAAACATCTCATTGCTTATTTCCGTAATTTAGTAAATCACTGTAATTGTCCAAAGCAGAGAACTGCAGTGTATACTTAACTGTTGGTATGTCATTTGTTATCCATCAAGCAGCTGGGTTTTGCCAAGTACAACAGGATTATATTTTACGACCGAAGCTTGCCTTTGTTATTGTCGTTTACTAGCTCCCACCTCTTCGCTCTCCTTGTTAGCTTTTAATCTCTTATTTCCACACTCTGGTGTTGTCATAGCAATTATCTTTCCACCAAGTTCGTCTTGAAATTGTTACTATTCTTCTCTAGCTTCTTATTTATGTCTCCATCTTGTCCCTCTATCTCCCACGATCCCATCTCTGCTCCTGCCAGAGCCATGTTCAGAGGCTTGTTCAGTGCTGTGGAGCGACATCGTGTGCGATCTCGCCTTGTTCATTATTGTTGTTTCCACTCAGCCACAGAGATGTTATTGTGTCACAATATGAGTCGTGTCAACTGTCATGACCACTGGGAGAGGGAAAAAAAAGGACCTGCAGTAGTTGTTTTCTATTTATTGTGAGCTCTGTAAGCTATACGTATATCTCCATGGATCCCAGAAAAATCTAATAGAGACCACTAAGGGTCTACTTAGAAAGTTACCGCTGGGTGAACTCTCCCACTGATATTAAAACTATGCTTTATTCCTGCGTGAAAGACCCTAAATGCCAACACAAAGTTGTACCTGTGTATCAGCCAACTCCTTGGTTAAAATCGCCACGGAGACACGTTAACAACCACAGTCAACTGGCTGCTTTACGACGTCTGTCTCTCTGTAACCCATTTACAGCACGACATGGAGTCTAACAAGATGATGTCGTCCAGCTTGCTGAAGTCGGAGTCCTCCTCGCTGTCTGCAAAGTCGCTCAGCTCCACCCTGGATGATGGCGAGGTAAAGAAGATCATGGAGGAGTGCAAGAGGCTGCAGATGGAGGCTCAGAGGCTAAGGGAAGAAAACAAACAGATCAGAGTGAGTACGATGATGGGAGGACCTGAATCGGCACATTTTCAGTCTCTCCACTTGGTTAGTTTCCATTACCGAAAAGAAATGGATCCTATAATATCAGCCTTACAGATAATATAAATTATACCGGGTCCCGCAGAAGAAATCAGCGAGCAGGGTTGGTAACTCCAGCTGGGCAACGCGTCATTCGTATATCAAAGTTTACAAATCGTTCAAACAATCGCTTCACTCATCAGGGATGTGTTCTTAGCTGTGGGATGATGAGAGCCGCTGCTTGTCCTCCTGACAACCTGCGGTCATATTTCACAAAAACACATTTTTGACTGCGGCTCAGATCCAGGGTGGGATGTCCACAAATCATAAGGTCCACAGCTGCACATGGCGAAGTATCTTCAGCCAGTGAAAAAGACACACTATATAAAAGTGAAAAAAAAGTACATGTGGGTAATTTAATTCTTCCTACAATATGCTCTTGCTCAGCAAAGACCTTAAATCATTTTTCGAATCAATGTGACTACTCCTTTTAAAAACATGATAACATGAGCTATGGAGTACTTCTTGGATCAACACTTTAGACGAAACGGAGTGAGAGAGAGAAGGCGAGAGCTGATTGTTATAGCACAGGGAATCATGTGGAGAAAATGTTTGGAAGCTGAGTTTTACTTGCTTCAATTCAGTTTGCTGCCTTGTTTGGATATAAGCTTTGCCGATGAGTAGATCCGAACTACATTCGTCAAAACTACAAGTTAATAAACTGTATGGTTGTCTTGTTGGGACAGTGCTTTTTATAGAAGTCAAGCATGCATTTTATTGAAAATATCAAGAGAGATTGCTTGAAAAGCATAACCACTTTTGGGAATTGGTACTTTTTTTATTTTTTTTAATAGATCAGCTTCCTCACAGCTCACCAATCATTGAAACTTCCACTATTGGCTTATTAGTGAGTTTTATCACAACTGTGATTCAAAACCAGGTGTGCCACACTATCACAAAAAAGTCCAAAAATAAAGATACGGAACCGCATAAAATAAGTGCTTGCTTGACTGATTGGCAGCAGAAAACACAAAGGTCTTAAAGTTATTACTTCACACTGGGTAGTTTTACTCACTTTGCTCTCAGACGACAGTGATTCATGCTGATCCAGCTGAATGAAGCAGAATGTAGTTGGCAGTTGCTGCTGCTGTTTTCATTTTTACTTTCACTGAAGTCGCAGCGAGTGCCTGAGAGCATTGAAATGTGTTATCTTTGTAGTCTTTATTATAACATCATTGCCTTAGTGTTTGGCTCGTTTGCTTTAGCAGGGCGTTTCCTGAAAACAACTGTATATATTGTTTTACAAGTATAAAAGAAAATCCTTCAATGGCATGAGGTTAAATGTCGTCAGCTCGTCACAGAGTAATCCCAAACGTACAAAAACGTAGGGTACATCCACACAGCGAAAAAATTATCTTTTTTTCTCCCCCAAAACATTCTGTCCACACCTCACTATGAACCCGGCTCTACACCGAGGCTTCAGGGCACGTGGTACACATGCCAGGCCTTTGGAGGTGTTGTGACGAACCAACCACACCAAAAAGGCAGAAGAAGACAAAGCACAGAGAAATTTAGAAGTAGATTCCTGTCCATAAACCTCCTATATAATTGGAGTTCTATAGGTCTATGGCCACACTCTTCCTGCTGTTAGCGTCATGTAGCTCATGCAGCTCGACCGGAGCTTGTCCGTGATTGTTGTGGTTATTTGATGACATCACGGACTGCAATAGAAAGACACCAACTCGACACTAAAGTGAAGATCAAGCATATATATATATATATATATAAAATCAGTGGCAGGACAAATTTGCACATAAGTAGGTGTGCTGTGAATCGCGGCCATCAACAAAGTCGGCTTCAATCGTTTTTGAAACGGTTTGGCTGGAAATCAGTCTGTCATACATGCTTGCACGCAGAGATGGCGAACAAAGAGTCGTCCCCCTCTCGCACGCCGCCGCCACCACCACTACCACCTCCGCCTCCTCCCCTTTAGGTTGTTGCCAGAGGCAAAACGACTGTTGGCTGCTCCTGCGGCTCAGATTAAACTAACAGAGAGCCCCCCCCACCCGCTGCTGGGAAATGAAGTGTGTTAAAGCCTGGCGCCTTGTGCGTTCCTCGGGGGGATTGGGTCAGATGAAGATTTAAGCAGATCCTGTTTCTTTTGAGCTAATAAATAAATATGGTTGTATCTCATTGACTGATTGACAAACTGACCGTCTCTTAAACCCACGTCGTCTTCGTCTCTTCTTTCTCTCCTTTCCCTATTCCTTCTCTCCATTTCAATCTCCCACCGCTGCTTCCCCTCATCCTCTTCCCACACACTTCCCCTCGCCGTTTCTCATTTATTTCTTTTACCCTCCTTTACTCCCCCGTTCCTGCTCCAGGAGGACGACGGCCTGCGGATGAGGAAGAGCAACGTCATGTCATCTCATCACGGCTCGGCCGGCATGAAGAAAGAGGAAGGGTTGAGCGCCCGCACGGTGGCCCTCATCCTGCTCTTCTTCGCGGTGGGCGTCATCGTGGGCAAGTTGGTGTTGTAGAGCGCAGCGCAGTTGGGTCGGCCGCAGCATGCTTTCCGGGGACGAAAACAAACACGGGATCTGGGATTTTGAATCAGAAATGCCATATCTGCTGGGTGGGGGGGGGGGAGGTACTAGTTTTGATTCAGTCTCATTTATGTTAAAAAAAAATACAAAAAAACAATTCAAAATGGTAACGTATGACAAAAAAAAAATAAAGGAATAGACGACTTCATCTTAATGAACAAACCTAATGTTACCGGTCTTGCCTCTACGTAATCGTCACATAATCTTTTTGGCCCTTTTCCCAAAGTGTCATTATTGGGGGTGGGGGTTGGAAACATGAACGCCAGTGATTCAGACCAGTGGATCTTTTTTTTTTGTAACACCGGCGAGGTACGGTTGGTGTGACTGAGTCAGTTTGCAATTGTGCGAATGTCATTTTAATGTATTGTTTGTTTGTTTTTCTAAACGACGGAGGCCAGGGCCGATGTACACGATCACATAAATCGCCCCGCCGTACAGTATAACCAGGCGTTCCTTCCAGCGAAGCCCCCCTTTAAGGAAGGCATTCATAAACGGGTGATCCACACAGACAGTCGGGGTGGGGGGGGGGGGGGGGGGGGTCGTCATCACGCACAAGGCTATCGCACTGTCTCCTCCAATCAGAGGCTTTGATAAAATCGGCTCGTCTTTGATCGTCGAACAGCCACGTATGAAACACTAGACAGGCGGTGTGTTCTCTTTCCTTGTGCCCTTTTCATTTTCACTCTGCGTTACTCCTATCAGCCGTCACCTCACTGCTCACCACATCCCCGGCAGTCCGAGCGGGGATGTCTGATTGCATGCGTTCACAGTGTGTTGTTGCATCTGGACATTTGGATCTAATTTAATTGCTTTTATAAATGGTGATTATGTCATTTGGCTGTAGGTTTGCACAACGACATTTCTGATTTTTGTTTGTTTTCTTTCTCGTTTGTGTTTTGTTGAATTTTTTTGATTATAAGCAGAAGAAAAAAATTATCTTTCTGACGTTGAGGCCGATGCATTTAAGATGATTGCAGCTAGCTGAAATAAGTGTTGGATCATTTCTGTGACTCCAGACGAAAGCCTTGCCTGGTGACCTGTTTGGGCACGTTATTCTCAGGCCAAGATTGAGGAATATTTACAGTACATACACGCACACACACACACACACACAGAGCATTAATCTCTTCCGAATATCATTTTTGGGTTGCTTTCTCATGTTTTCCTACTGAGCCACACATTTGTTGGTATTTTGTTCTCCTCATGGCAAATGTATGTCAGACATCAGCTGGGTGTTATAAACTGCCTGCACTCGCTCTCCACCACTGTTGAGCTTCTCTTTGATTTCTAACGCCGGTGCAGGCCCTGCTTTGAGTTTATTGGGTGTTTGTTCAGCATTTATTGGTTGCTTCAAGATGTTCTACCCTCACTGCAAGCTAAAGTTGTGGTCATTTTCTAATGCACTACAATTAAGAGTGTCTCTTCTTTGTTCTACTTCAAACATACAATGTTTTTTGTTTTTTTTTGTCTGAAGTGATATGGAGCATACAACCAAGCTCTGAGGGGACAACATGATGACAATGTACTGTTTCAAAGAACCGACAAAAATAAACAAAATGACTCCCCAAAATAATTTCTCCAAATTTTGAGTGGGGGATAAAAGGCAGACTGAGTGGCATTGCATTATTAGAGAATGAGCAATTGTTCATATTTTTATCCCATTGTACCAATATGAAATGAATAAACTGGTAAGAAAGAAACAGAAGTGTATTCCCCTTTGCTAAACATCAGGACAGGAAAAAAAAAAACGAGATCAAAAGTCCCCTATCTTCTCGTGCGGTCAGGTGAGGAAGGTGGAAGACTGCGCTGCTGGATTAAAGATGAAAATGAACATGGGCGTGTGTTTCTACTGTATCTCTGTAAAGTTGTTGGGTTGAGGATTGACTTGCTGCTTAGAGGGAGGGCAGAGCTGACCTGAGCTCGTCCCGTCTTGGTCTGTCAGACCTGGGTCATATAGTAGTTGCAGGAAATTGTTCTTGTTTTGATGCATCCCGGTTGGAGTGTCCAGACAAGGAAACGTACTCAAAACACCACTTGTGACAGAAACCATCATTTCTAAAACTTCCCTGCAATGTAAAAACAAAAAACAAAACTCCACCAGTCTGGTACTCCCAAGACGGAGCAATCAAACAAAAATAATTCTATGTGAACACTAATCGATCCAGGCCTGGCTGTAAAACACTACACTGACCTGTCCTGGAGTCTCTCACAGTGATCAATGTAAAGCAGTCAAGAAACTGTTTTGTATGTATATAAATAAATAAATAAATAAACAAGTCTATCTGAGAAGAAGATTAATATTCCTAGTCAAGTAGTCTCTCTGGTGTATAAAAACAACCCAACCTAGTTGGACTATGTAGCATCTTAATAAATTAAATGAATAAAGCCCCAACCTGTGTCAAGTCATTTCCTCCCATATACCTGAGCAAGTAGAAGTGCATTCCTGCACAAGTGACAGTTGGTTTCTCTTAAAAAAGAAGAAAAGAAGAAGATAAGAACACTCAAGATTTCACGGAAATGTGGAAATATTTGTGAATGTTATTCATCCTCTTAACTTTAATGAGTGTCTTATAGTAAAAATTCACAACAATTTATGTCCAGGCCAGGAGGAAGCCCGAAGAGCACCTTTCAAAGGCAGAACTTTGGAATTCGGTAAGTTGAACACTATTTTCTCGGATAATTCTAGAAAAAGCCTTGCGGTCATATAGGATGATGTTTGTTTTTAAACAAACCGATTTTGGGTTTTGCTTCGATGAGAAACTACTTTCCACTCAACTGTCTCACCTCGAGGAAGCATCTCTTGTAATTTGATGCCAGCCTCACCATCTTCTCATGAAGAGAACCTGTCATCGGCGACTGAACACTGCCAGCTGTCTTAAGCTTGAAGTTTTTTTTTTTTTTTTTGTCAGAAGTCAAGAAGTAAATGCCTTTTTTTTTTTTTAAGCTTCAATTGTAAAAAATTGCATTCACACTTTACACTGTATGAACTTGGGCTGCACTGAGGAAAAAATAAGTTGAGCCTCATCCAACACTTAATCACTCATTCTTAAGACGAAAACCCAATTTATTGGAAAGAGTGTGGATGTACACAAGCCTCTCCAAACATTGTGGTCAAAAGACTGGACCACATCCTGGTGTCTTCCTCCAGAATCAAGACAGACTCTCACATATTTGATTCCCATAAACTGTTTCTTTGGGTGTCTGTGGCTCAGTTGAACGGGTTGTCTCCCAACCCATTGATCCCCCCCCCCGTTGGCCCAGGAGTCGAAGTGTCCTCAGGCTTGACTCTTGAGTGTTCACTGTACAGCTCACAGATTTCGTTTTCATCCCGATAGTGAGAAAGAGCCTTTGAGGATTCAGGAAATACCTCATCCTCGCTTCAATCACTGTTTTTAATTTGAACTTCCTGGGTTTTTCCCAAACATTGCTGCGTATTTATATCACAGAGAAACATATGTTTACCTTTGTGACCTGAGGGACAGACGGACACAAAGTGAGTGGCTGTGCGGCAGTGATCGGTAACAAAAACATGTACTGACAGCGATTAAGCGGCTGTTACAGCTTGTGTACCGATGCGCTCGACTTCTCAGCACAGCCAGACCCGCAGCCACTGACATCCGAGGCCATGTCGGCTTGTGAGTTTCTCCCGTTCTGCTTGATTTGGCAGTGCCACAATTCGCAATGGGATACGGGTGTTAAAATACATAACTGCAGGGAGATTAATTACCCCGCGGATTCAGTTGTGGTGTTGAGTAAAATAAATTCCGAGTGATACATCCAGTATTATTGTATCGGTAACAACCAGACACTGTTTCTGTCTGCACCTCATGGATGGAGGCAACACAGCAGGGGTTGTTTTTTTGGTCAGGATCCCCCACCCCGCCCCCCCCCCCCCTCCCGGTGTGCACCTGGGCCCGGTGGCTCCACAGCTGTTTGGGTTGGCCACTGGAAAGCACAGCTGCATATTCAATGGTGGACACCGACCATATTAATTTATGTCTTTACATTCGACTGGGAAACGATCCATTTCCAAGATAAATCATAGAGGAATGTTTGGAAATACTGGGATGAAGATTACAAGGCGTCTGGAGGTTTGCCTCTCACCTGAAGCGAGGGTCAAAGAGACAGTGTCTGGCACCGTCATGACACTGACACTAACAGGCGAGCAGGAGACATTCCTTTTATAAACCACAGCTTGCCATTTGAACTTTTTTTTTTCATGGATTATGAAATAAACCAGACGTTTTCTAATTAGTGAGGAATATGTATTTATTCCATTAATTAGGTATAATGGATAGGTGGATTATTTTACCTTTGGAAAGAGGCACAAGATTTTCCACAGTTTTCACTTATTATACAAACATTTCATTCATCCGCCTGATGCCTGGGACTCATATTTAATAGTAACGAGAGGGTCAAGCTTATTATGGATCTAAGACATCGCAGCAAGGAGAAAAACTGTGTTTCACACAATGTCAAATCATTGCATCAGGAGTGGAAATGCAGTTCAGATCTTGCATCTGACTGATGAACCTTCTTTCAGTTTTTTAGCTGGAAAACGGTCCAAGCAACATTTCCCCTTAAGTTTTTCTTTTCTGCTTTTCTTCTGACCTCTTTTCAACTTGAGATGTACACAAATAATTACACACGGCCAACAACCGATGACGAGAAAACCATGAAACCGGACACAAATGATCACACGAGCCCAATTTATTGAAGTTAATGAGGTGGAGCCTGTTTCTGCAAACATTCAGCAAAAGGAAATGTACTCAGATACTCAAAAATACACACACACTTAGGCCGGGCTGTGGCCGTCCTTGCCTTGCCATAGTCAGCTGGGATTAGCTCTCGCAACCTGGATGAAATGGTACAGAAGATGCATGGATGTATTGTCATTGGTTTAACTGCTGGTGGAGTTTGCATGATCTCCCGCAGTCCAAAAAACAGATTTTAAAGTTGACCTAAATTGCAGGCATGTTGGCTCACCTTTGCACAGCAGCTGCAGGTTGCATTGCAGGTGAATCCTGCCACAGTGATGGAAACAACGAACACCAGGCACTGGAACACAGCCAACACGACTGTATAGCCAGGATAATGCTGACGAGAGTTTTAGTTAGTATCTGCACACAGGGAATTGTGCTACAAGTGCTACAAAGGCTATGCTGTGGTTACCATGGAAATGTCATAAATAACCATTAGAATTCTTACATTTCCATAGGGCGGGGACCAGACTATGGAGTCCAGTACGTAGAGTACGATACAAACTCCAGAAGCAATTGCTGCGAAAATGTTGAGCCCCAGAGTGGCCTTCATCTAGAGAGAGAAGAGGGTTAAGACATCAGACGATGTTTAAAATGCGTGATCTGAAAAGACAACGAATTGTGTTGTGTGATGCGCGATAATACTGGTACTTTAAATTCATTCAAAGTCAAATTAAACCGCACATTGTACCCACACAAATCCTCCCACACAAGCTTTCTATCACACCAAACACTATATTCTGATTGTTTGTGTGACTTCCACATCTTTTTCCATCTATAAAAAGGTAAAAGCTTTTGGGATCCAAAGACAATAGTAAGCATAGTTCTATTTTATATACAGTCTCCAGCTCTTGGACCTATGAATATATCATTGCACTTAATGTTATCATTTTGATTAATCTCAGAGGAATGTCCTTCAAAGACCAATACTTAAATACTTCATACATTAAATATTGCCCAAAATAGCAAAGCAAAAAAGCATCTTGTAACAAGCTATAGCTATAAAAGCTATCAATCATATCAGTCCAAATAATTCTTAAAAACTCTTATTTGAAAATTGCAATGTTTTTTTCTCAAATGCTAAAATATGGGTCACTCACCAGACGTATGCTCAACAACTTCTCTGCAGCCACCGCCACAGATCCTGCTGCAATGTACTGCAACAGAAATCATCAAATGAAGCTTTTCTTGTAATCAGATTGGCAATAATCAAATGTTAGGCACATTATTGTTCTAATGCTACAAGTTTCCTTTCTGTTTTATGATTCACATGTATATTTATCAACAGAAAGAAGCAACACAGATATGTTAAATAAACCGACAGTATGACTACTGATATCCTACTTTCTTGTGAAAGTCTGCAATATGACTGCTGTCAGTTGAACAGAATCTGCAAACCTGAGCTGCATGAGACGTGGAAGGTCGTCCCCGAGTGCAGCTTACCCGAGCCTTCTTTGCTGCTAAAACACTCTTCCAAATCAAATCAAACTTTATTCATAAAGACCTCAGCTTAAGAGAGAAGGCCACTACCACCCACCTCCACCTAATGCTGTGCCAGACAGAGGGAAGTTACGCCTGTAGGAGCACAACCCCCACAAGGGTTCCTGATTTAAAAATAAATCTGACACATAACACATTAAATGGAGTCAGTGCAGTGATTTTGAAAGCAGTCTCATGAGAAAACATCTTTTGGTCCATGTCAGCACACGTACAACTGAATTCTGGGGTCATTGAAGGTGTGATCTACAGTTTTTTGGAAGACCAGACAGGCAGCTGGACTTTACTTCATTATGGCAAGTAGAGGAAAGGTGATTTCTGGGGAGCAGAACCAATACATTTTAGTTTATGGTCATAAACGCGCCAGATTTGATAGAAGTACAGATAACTTTGTGTTAAGCTGCTCCTCAAATAATGCAATGGCATCAGTCAGCTGCTCCATTCCCAGACTTAACTAGCGTCGGTCTGAAGGTTCAAGACAGTGAAGTTCTGAAAGTAACCCAAGTTCATTGAATGACCGAAAGAAAACCCCGCTTTTGGAATCCTCCACACCGTGTCCTTCTGTTGATAATGACTGCAGATGAAATCGGACAGAGACGACTTGAAGGCGGAGGAACAATAAAATCCTGACTTACGATCAAAGTTCCCCAAACAAAACTCCCGCTGGAAACTCCCAGTGAGGCTTTGTAGCCAACCGTCGCGATCCCGAATGACAGGATTACCACTCCCATCACAATCTGAAAGGTCTGCAGACACAAACACAAGAAATACTACTGATGACAAACATAATGTTTTTTGTAATCCTGTTTGTCCGAGCTATTTTATGTATGTAGTGTTTTTACCTCTATTTTTAACTAGCTGATCCAGCCTAAATGACTGCCGCACCGTAACGCCGACTCCCATAATGATGAGGTGCCAAAACCCCAAATAACTAAGTTAATAACTTTCCAAAAAAAGGATGCTTTTTTTTCTCATTCATTTTTACATTTAGATTTATTAGTTTAATTCTCAGGAGTCTCCATGAAGAGTTCAATTATTTTATGCGTCACCTATTCAGTGAATGTTGACTTTAAAACTGAACCCCGAATTGCTTCCAATTGAAGGTGTGTGAAAGAGTGCGAAAGCCCTATATCACTGAAATCCATCTAGCATGTAAAGAAATTCGAAAGTCACCACTACAAACATGTTCATTTAGTTTGTAAAATAATTGTTTAAATAAGACAAATACATAAAGAATCTCCTCCTGAGATCTGGAGAAACCGTACCTTAGATATAAATTGTGATACAGATTATAAACTATTATATTCCCATCTGTTTAAAAGTAAAAGTGCCGCTTACCCCGAGCGCCTTGGGCTGTCCCCTTATGAACCTGAGACTTCTTTCCGACAACGGCTGCAGCTCCCCACCGGGAGTGACCACCTTGACATTTTCCAAGTTGTTCAACAAAGAAGAGTCCGTGTTCATTGTCGAAATGTTTCTCCGATCTCCTGGGCTGCTCCCCTCGGTGTACCATATTCAATTCCACAGGTCAATCATTAATCACCCATGATGAACCTGTGCAACACATTTGGATCCCGGCATAAACCTGGGCCTGTCTGTGTGTTAGTGCTGAGAGTCATAAAGATGACATACTCTACTATAAAATAAATAAAGACCTCCACCTTTGAGCCCTGTTTGTCTGTACAAACATGCTGCACCTTATTTCCAAATCTTTACTGGGAAGAAGAAAGGTTATGTATGCTCAGGCCTTCAAGAATGCGCCCGTTTAGTATGACTAACAACAACAACAAAAACAATAATCACAATAACAATGATAATGGTTTCTATAGGGTTCTATGCACTGTCAGTGCTCGGACCCTAAAGACTCTAAAGTCTTGTTGCATGAAATTCAAAAAGCATACAGACTATTTGAATATATATCAATTCAACATGCCTATTTCTCAGCGTTAACTGTGTGCCATAATTACTTTCTGGCCTTGCAATGAGTATTATCTTACCAGTTATTATAGTACAACAATCCACTCCCTGCTTTGTCAACACGTTTTACATATTTGGCATGTTTATGTAGGCTCCCTGATTCATTTTCTTCGTAAGTCCGCACATGTGAAATGAATACTCTTCATGGCATAGTTGTTTGGCACACAAATAAGTCAAATTTCATGTCAATTTCCTATCTACAAGTGGAGCCTGCGAGAGTTCTGCGTACAGGATGCCAGAAAGGCTGGAGGCGAGACAGCTGGCAGAGAGCGTAGAAGTCTGGAGGCTTCGGTCTGTGGCAAATCTCTGCAGCACTAAACTTCTCAATCATTTGTGTGATCTTAACCTTAGAGCAGAAACATGACCTGATTTAACAAGCCACCAGCACTGACAGATCGCTCTCAGGGGGATGCTTTGGTCAAAGTGGGTCCCAAAGGCAACAAATATGTTAAAGAGCTCGTCTTGTGGAGGATACAACAGGTTAGTCTTCATCAGTTATATTTTTATGTGACCGTTCAGAATGAAGGAGGGTCTCTGATGTTTGATTCAGTTATTTTCTCTGTTTGCAAGGGATTGTGTCACTCTTACCTTTTATTTGGGTTTCGTTGTAGCCTCGACCAGTTGGAATAAATACTGTATGCTGATACAATAATTCACTTATTTAATCTAAGAAAATAGTATGGAAATGAGTGACAGCATGGTCATTAGAGGCGACATCACATATTGGTTATCTGTGTCAGACATATAGAGTTTGATATCTCTCCATCACATCCATGGACCTGAGAAATGTTCTTCCAGTTCCCAACATACCCGATAATTCAGATTTTTAAAACAATATGCATACTAAGAGAGTCTCTACCGATGTGAAAACCATCAAGCTGGGCCGCTCCAAATGCCTGTCGCTGCTGACCCCTTGAATGAAGGATCATTACAGATGAGTCCTCGCATGCAGTGGAAGTCCGTACATGGTGGATTACATAGTTTAAAGGTCAACCTGGCTCACTCGATTTGCTGCTTACACCCTGTGAAACTGTTATAGTTGTTTTAGTTCTATGCTGCGTCATCACAAAACGCTGGATACGTTTAGGACTGTGGGAGGAAACTGGAATACCTGCAGAAAATATGCGTGCATATGGTGAATATGCAAACTGCAAGAAAATGCTCCCCATAATTGAGCCAAGGACCTTTTCACAATCAGGAAAGATTTCTTTAACTCCACCACTATGCAGCTCCTACTGAAATAATACAGTACTGTTCAGTAGTTGTAGTTGGTTAACTATATGAACATGAGATCATAAGAGAAGCCCACTATTGTTTTTTTTTTTAAATCCCATCATTTGTTTGGCATGAGATCAAGCAGCAAAGTGCGGTCCCTGCCCTGTGCTGCCGCTCTGGGTGAAACTGCACAGTGCTTTGTTTTGCAGGATGACACGTTTCTTGGTAGAAACTCATTTGTTTCATTCGCACAGAGCCCGCTCATGGCTGATGTTATCTTTTATGAAGCAGCTGCTGCTTATATATTATAGAAATAATGAGATTTTTTTTTAATGGAGATTGGAAGTGATGAAGTGATTTTAGTGGTGTCATCTCGATCGCGCGTGTGTGTGTGTGTGTGTGTGTGTGTGTGTGTGTGTGTGTGTGTGTGTGTGTGTGTGTGTGTGTGTGTGTGTGTGTGTGTGTGTGTGTGTGTGTGTGTGTGTGTGTGTGTGTGTGTGTGTGTGTGTGTGTGTGTGTGTGTGTGTGTGTGTGTGTGTGTGTGTGTGCGTGCTTTAACAGCACATGCAACCTTTTTTTATGTAAAGGCTGAAGATGGGAGGAAAAAAAATAAACCTACCTCTGCTGGATTTTCTAACTACCATCAGAAAGCAGCGCTGTGTCTTTCTTTTACCAGAACATTTGTCAGACTAAACCACCAAACTGCTGGCGGTTTGGAAACTTGGTTTAGCCGAAAGGAAACTCCTTAGGGCATTTTTTTGTTTCTCCTCTTTTTTTTCTCTCACGTGTCTATAGGAACATTCTTCCTAAGCTTATATTAAAACTTTAGGTTCGGCATTAAAGAAGGTTACCCCCCCCAAACAACAAGCTGGAATACATTTTTGAGAGCTAACATGTGTTGCAGAGATCCATGAGAGCGTTCCGACCTGCACAGAGGACAATTTGGCCATTTCTGCTTTTCTTTTTTGCCCTTGCGTCCTTCCCAGGGTCTCCTCGTTAGGAGTTTGTTGCTTAAATGACATAATCTTGGATATAATTTCAAGTCTGGAGGATTTCATGTGAAGGAATTTTGGCTGGGTTTCACATGTGTGATCACATTGTGTCCCTTAATACCTAATACTCCTGCTGCCTTTAGGTTACTCCTAAGATATTCAGTCTTTTCGTTTTGTAAGTCGATATGGACACTTTGACAGTTTGAGAAATGCTTGTATTGACTTTCTTCCGCTTAAAGAAACAGCCGAACAAGTTTCCACACGTAACATCAAATGTAACATATTCATTAGTGAGATTCAGTGTGCACCCGACCTCTCTTCTTGCAAAGTAAGAAGTTTAGGAAACGGGTGGAAAAGTCCTTCCAGAAGGCCGAACTTCTTCTTTAACTCTCCTCCAAGACTCATATGAAGAGTGGCCGTGTTAGATGGTGACGGACATAAGATCAAAACTGGAACTCTGGTGTAAACAAACACTGCCGCTTTGCTTACTTAACCATCCGAATTGAGCCTGAGCTCTGTCGTCTCCTAAATGGCTGCAGTTAATAAGCCGCCGGGCCTGATTGCTCACAGGTTGGGCCCCGCGCTCCTCTCCGCTCTGACTTCATTGTATATGACCGCAAAGAGACCCCCGCAGTGGCTGCTGAATTGGCTGGAGGTGAAGAAGGTTTCCTCCAGGTTTAATGACAGATTCTGCAGGTTAATGTGCAGATAAATGTCACTCATCCTCTTTGTGTTTTTCCGCTCAGTCGGTCTCCGTATGACTCCGTGTTGGATGGGAGAGGAGAGGGTGGGTTACGGACCCATACTCTCTCCATCCAAGCTTGAAGGATGACCTCATGGGGCGAGCAGCTGCCATCACCATTCTCGCAGGAGTTAATAGGAACAGTATGTAGCCTCTGGAAAAGACCGCCTCCCTCTCTTTCTTCCTCCCTTTATATCCCCGCTATTCCAATTCAAGAGAGCCCACGCTTTGCCTCCATTATTTATTTTTGCACCGCTGAAAAAAGCCACTTTTTTCTTATTAACTCCCACAAATTTCCCCTTTTTGAAGCTGCATCATAGATGGAAACATACGAGGAAGCAGCCAGAGCTTAATCTTAATAATGCCATAATAAGACCCTTTGCAATAAAAATGGGTCACATGATGAATTCCAAAAATGTTTTTTTTTTTTTTTTGTAGCCTACATCTTTTTTCACCGTCACAGAAGCAGCAGAAAACTTTATCCTGAAAAATCTTTCTAAATCTAGCAGAAGACATTGTGTCCGGGGGAAACTGTGGCTCAGCATGTATCCCAAAGTCTGTACTTCGACCCCCCCCCTCCACTTCTTAGATGATACATCGAACGCCAAGACACTCCCAACGGTGTGTGGTTTTGCTCCGTAGTGAACTGGGATCGTCTCCTAATCCTAATAATTGACCTTAAACTAAATCACCTCATTGTGGACTGACCATGTAAAACATGTAAAACTGCCGAAGCAGGAACTTTTTTAATCTGTGTTCCTTTTTCCTCTCGCCCAATGTCACGATGCCTCTAACTGGCAAACAACGGTCCTCAAGTCCGAGACTTCTCGCATCACAATGCAGGCAGGATTTCTCCTCATTCAGCATTTTTGCTTCAAAGTCTTTTTTTTTTTTTTTTTTTGATGCAATGAAATTCAAGGCGATGCTAGAAACCAAAAATGGCGGATGTGATTTCAGACATTTTACGATATTTTGCACCAGAATTTAAATTTATTTAAAAAAAATCTGTACTCCATTTTTCTTTACGAACTTGTTCAGCTTTTGCAAAAGGGTTTTGGGAGTTATCATTATTTATTAATTCAAATGCCTTTATTACACTGATCTGGCTCTCTCAGGACGGAATTGAGCTTAACGTTGCTTCTAAGCTAAAGTGAGTTTGACTCCCCTGGTTTAGGTTGAAGCGAAAATCCGTTGGTGTTGCACATCGCGAGCGCACGGTACTTGATGTGCTGCTGCTTTCTGCTCATTCATTTTCCGAGCTACACTGCGAAATCTGTCCTGTTGGCTGATGGTTTTGCCTCAAGCTGATAAACCTCTGTGTGTTTTCAACAGTTTGACCGGCACGGGAATGTGTGTAGTGTAATGTGTGGGCCATATGACAGTTATTTATCATTCGATGGAGGACTTGGCTCTCGATCTGGGCTTTGAATCCGGCCACAGCACAAACACCAGAGAGGACAAAATCCCTCTAACGCGAGCTCTACTATTTTGTTTTCTACTTGAGATGAAACAGCAGCTCTGGGACAATCTGTGTAATCCTTCATCTTCACTTCTGCTGTGTTACTTTCTTCACCTCTTTAGTCTGGAAGGACAGATTTTTTTTTTCTTTCCATTTTTACGAGCTGGTGGTCTCGGTGGATAAAACCGACAACTTACTTCTGATGGTCACCTGATTTTTCCATTAACGCCACAAGGCTGACATTTGTGGTTTAAAATGACACATCGCAACAACTGCTGGATGGATTGACCTGAAATGAAGAACTTTTGCATGTCTGTGCCTCAGTGGCTCGTTCTCTCGTGATTGATTGGAGGGTTTTACAAATCCTAACCCGATTTAAATTATGTCAGAGGGAATGAAACGGAAATTTGTTCAGCTGCAGATGTTTCATCAACAGTGTGATCATGTGTTATAACTCCTCACTGATTTTGACAGTATTGCATTAGTGCAGTTACAATCACTGACATTTCATTAGATTTGTTATTATAACTTCCTTTGTCCTACATGAAGCGTTACAGAGATGCTCTCTTTCAAGTACCAAGTAAACATGAAACATCATGAAAGATGTCCAATTTGCAAGGGGCATTAGTATTAACACGGATACACAGTACACAAACATCCCAAACTGTCTGCATCTGTATTTCAGCTGCTTTGTTGCTGCTTCTTGTTGTTTTTTTTCACAAGTTTATACAGATTTATTTTAAGAATCAGCCACATTCTGATTATAGGATGACGGACAGAACACATTTGACTAAATTCAAAAAGTGAGAGAGTGTCAAGCATCATACTTACAGCTAAGCTAATATTTCATAGCTCTGCCACAATAATGCAGCTACAATATTATTACAAACCTATTTAATTGATTGATAGGTTGATTTAATCCATCTCTTCAACCCCACAAGAGGATGTTTTAATATCCGCAGTTAAGTGAAATATGTTGGTGTCCAATTTGTTCACATTCAGCCCTTTCTATAATCCAGCTTCCAGAAAGCACCAAGAGATTCACCTCATTGAGAATAAAGTCATTATAGTTTGACACCAAACAAAAAACAATAGATGCGAACTAAAGTTTTTCCCCCCTGACCTTGACAATTCAATTAAGCTCACTATGTGACTTAAAGGTAATGTTTAGAAAAGTTTTATGTTCACTTTTCCTTTTTTGAAGACTATATACTCAATACACCACTTGCATGATTTCCATTTTCATGTACAAATGATTAGTTAGGCCGCCAACAATTATGAAAAGTCATCTTTAATAGACACGGAAATTGTTTAACTAGCTAAAATATTGGACACATTTTTCTTTTTATGAAAAGGTACAGTATAAATGGTTAAAATAAATATTAATTTGATTTGTTTAGACTGCAGGTAAAAAATGACTAATGACCAAGTTTAAAAGGAACACAATAATAGTAATAATAATAATAATAATAATAATAATAATAATTAATAAAGAAACATTTCACACCCCAAGTGGCATCAATCCAATACAGATGGCAGTTGTTGGAACATGTTATACACTTTGGCCTCTTTCCTCTCCTATGTGTTGTTAAAAAAGTTCTGTACAAAGTGCTTTTAAAAAAAAAAATATTATTCACTGCATCTTAACGAAAAAGGCCACAGAAATGTCTATTGGCTTATATTTCGTTTAGAAATAATGAATCCACACTTCAACACATTTACCTTGCTCTGTTGGGACAGCATTCATGTCGAAATGTGAATATGTGGTTCAGCTGTGAAGTGACAACATCTTCTTACACGTGGTTCAAAAGAATATACACTTGGTGGCACTTTTATATGATGGTGGTTTATATACAGAGAAGTTTTAAGTAGAAAACTGAAAGAGAACTGAATTGAGTTATTAAAGTGAACCGACAGACATCATCTGAAGGCCAGATATATATTTATATATATAAAAATATTCAACTCTTTTGAATGTCTCATGTTTATTCTTTTCTGTGGGAAAAGTGAAAGACAGCCGCCAGAAAACAAAGTCCATCGCTGACTTCAGCTGTGTAACAGGTTAGATTTGTGAACATCGTCTCTAAAAAAGGGAGAGCGAGCTGCATAGCGCGCTCAGAAGAACCACGAGCCCCAGCCGTGCCAGCGTCCCCGTCCCTCTGGCCGCAAGCTGCACCTGCCTGCTGTTGAAACCCGTGTGAGCGTGACGCGTGGCTCCTCCACTGCAAAGCGCCATGGGAGCCTGAAATGAGGTGGGTCGCCTCATCGGTCGGTCGGGACTGGAGCCGTCGGTCGGCCTCTCACCGATGAACAGTAGTGGATGTCTCCTGTGATCGAAGCCCATCTTGAAGAGCTCGTACTCCTTATGTGGCAGCTTGATGCCCAGCACAGTGCACCCATCCGTGGGGGTCAAGTCCTGCTCCACACCGACCTCCCACTTCCCGGCCCGACCGCACTTCCCAGGCCTCGTGCCATTCAGCAGCTTGGCTGTGGGCTCGTCCATGGCAGTGACTCTCACCTGGGTCACCTTGAAGACAAACTCAGAGGCTCCCGAGAGTTTGACGGAGGGGTTTCCCTGAGCGTAGTGGCCCGAGGCCCTCAAGGTGAACGTAGGCTGGGAGCAGGAGGGGTCGCTGTAGTGCCGATAGACCCCCTCCCAGGCGTGCTGGTCGGGGTCGAAGGCGAAGTCACGAGTGACGAAGAGAGCGGTAGGACGGGTCTCACAATGCTGGCTGACCCATCGACCGGCTAAAGAAAAGGGAGCTGCGGGGCTGCGAGGCAACACTGGGGGACGCTGCTCTGAGGAGCGATACACCAGAGCGCAGACAGGACAAGGGTGGACGTGATGCTGCGGACAGAGGAAGAGATGACATGTATTACGATCGCGTTCAATCATTATATCAGTCTGTCTTAAGGGCTTAAGTTATTCAAGAGAACCTCGGCTTCAATACTTAATTAACACCAAAAACAGGTCGATTTTCTGACACAAACCAGCATCACAGAAAACATGGCCAGTGTCAGTAATGCCAGTGCACAATTATGGATTATTTTTATGTTGTGAAGAGTTTCATGAAAATAAACAAAAGGTTTTAATGATTTAAGTTTGGACACCAAAATTAAATCACGTTGTACTGAAATAGGTGTGAGCTTGCACGTTGATGGACAGCTGAACAGCGCAATGCCTCCGCCTGCTGCATGAAATTAGCCCATACTATATAGATGAGGTTTGTAAGAAAAAAAACATACTTGATATTTATGTTTTTGTATAAATACAAAATAAAGAAATTTGTGGTTGGTATACCTTTTTTTTTTATGTAGATGAGATGGTTTCTAATGATAAAAGATGAAAACCTGCTGGATGTGCATTCATGTGGTGGAACATTTCTTTCCTTGCTTGTTTTTATTGGCCACTATTGTGCTATTTTGTGCTATATTTCAAATGCTGGTGATGATAATGATATTTTATTATTAACGAGTCTGCAAGTTTGCCAGTTTGCATATAAAACATTGTAAATTATTTAATCGGATAAGAATTGATTTTTCTTTATTTTTTAGCGCTACCTGGCTGCATACTATGTTCTTTTGTTCCGTGAAATATTGTAATCTTGTGCTGGAAAGACCAAATGTTTTGAATATAAACTAAGAAGAGCTACAAAAGTTAGGCAAAAGAAAATCTTTGTTACAATGGCTGTTTATTGTACTAATCATATGTTTGTAATAGATTTATTATAGAAAAAAGTAATCTGACCATTCTGGGTCTCAATAAAATGAAGAAAACTGCAGAGTTGGAAGGAGAAGCTTCATAACGTTCTTCTACTGCTAACAAAGTGCCCTGAGGCCAGGTTGTGAAACTTTAATCTGCTGCTCAGTGGTCAAACAATGTAATACAATCCCTTATTAATCTTATAGAGTATTTTGGGTCAACGCTGGGAACAAAAAGTGCACTGCCGTGTCTCACCATGGCGTTCTGCAGGGGCTGCTGGTACCCGGTAGGTCTGTGCTGAGTCCTCTGGGTCCAGTCAGTGTGGATGTCTCCCAGGAACAGCTCCTGGACCTTCCCTCCATGACTGTGGTGCTGCGTCTCCACCCGTACCAGATCCAGCTCCATCATGGAGAAACCCAGGGCCACCAGACACCCTCTCCCCGCCCGGGTGTTGTACAGCTCGTACGGCTTCCCCGGCACCGCTTGGCCAAGGCTCAGACTGGCACAGGTCGGGGGCAGCCGGGAGGTCAGCCTCTGCTTCGCCGCCAGGCTGTGCACCACGATCCCCACCTTGTTAAGGTGGTGGTCGGCCTCAGTGCCGCCGCGGGTGATCCAGGAGGCCTTGCGTGGACGGATCTTCCCCCGGACCATCAGGGAGTAGGACGGATCCTCGCAGCTGCTGTCGGTGTAGTAGTGCTGCAGGGCCTGGAAGTGTCGGCTCGGGTGGAAGGTGTAGGATCGGGTGAGGAACTCGGGACCGGGCCGAACTTCACATCTGAACATGGAGGGAGAAAGTTAGTGGTAGCAGATCAAAAGATGTATTTTACATCATGGTTGAGGTCTCAAAAAATGATTTTAATTAACAACATCAGTCAGACTCGATGTCAAGTCCCTATGGTCCCAGTGAAATTACAAACGCTATCATAGAAAAGTGCATTTGAATGGATTTACTATTATGGCGATGCCTTATCTCTTCTTTATCTTTTTTAATAAATCTTATTTTTGTTAGCATACTACATATGTTTCTACATCGATCTCATAAATGCAATAATTTTCTGTGTGATCATATTCATATAGCAAATCACTGTTTGCTTACGAGTTTGTAATTGAGTCAAAAGTTCTTTCCATACACCATATTTCGAAGACTAAACGTATTGTCACTGCTTCAACAATATAAAAATGTACCTTGTTGACACCCAGGTGCCGTCCAGCCTCGGGGGCACATGTGCCATGATCCTCACCCTGTCCTGTAGGTGGTGGTACTGGCAGTGGGGCTCCCAATGAAGACCCTCACTCAGGTTGGAGGCAGAGGTGAAAGCGAAGGGACCTGTGGGCACCTCCCACATTTTACTTCCAGTTCCGACCACAGACACAGCTGGGGAGAAGCAGACAGTCAGTGAGCCAATAGCCTCTGTTATCCAGTGAAGAAAACACCAGAGGCTTTGCTACATGTCAGGGAACATTTCCAGGCCTGGTTTGGGTCATGTGAAGGAGATGAGAAACAATTCTCCATCCTCACAAAATGAGGAAATAATAGGCAAGAGGGAATATTAACATGTTCTTCCAGCTATGTCCAAACACAATTTGGCAGACTGTGATTTAGTTACATTTCCCACGTAATGAGCATTGAGTGGGTGATATAGAAACCATACATGGCTGTGAAGCAGCCTGGGACACCAGGTTTTAGCTTATGGCTCCAATCAGTCGACAGCTGCAACACGCAAGTCCGTTTTTTGTTTTTTTTTCACTTTCTCCAGACAGATGAGGTGTGTGAAGGGGTGAAGAGGCTGAGTATGTGCATTTCTATCAATGAGGTGAAACATCCTACGAGTTACTGACAGAGGCAGCCCGACGAGCTGAGTCAATCTGTTGATAACATGATGAAGAAGAACGGTTATTATGATGAATGATCTTACTTAACGTTTCCCAAGCTCTGAGAGTTATTATTATTCTCTCAAACATGTACTAGTCTGACATTTACACATCTGCAGGCTTTTTTGAGTGATGCATGTGTTGTCTCTTTTGTTTCTTTCTTTTACGGCACCCGTGTTCCACATTTTTACCTTGAGATTCTATCTAAGATAACCAGTGATCAAAAATGGTTTCTTTGATTGAAGACAGAACAGTGCAGGGTACAAAGCTGCCGAATTGCGTAATTGATGAAATAAACAAAGACACTTGGTGAAACAACATTGTGAAAACCGAGCACACGCAGCTCAAGCACAACAATGTTTGTGGGTTTGTGTATATGACATCCTGACCCATGTAAACAAGCTAACAATCACGCAAACTGTGTTTCACTTTGTGAAAGCTTGAGGGTTATGTGTGTTGTCGACACAACAAGGCCGAGGACGCCGGCTCCAGTTTCAGACGATACAAAAGGATTTTGTGATCGCGCCCTCATGGCTGCAACGTGAGGACACCCACCGCAGTCCATCTGAACAATGCTTGCATATTTCTGTGAGTGAAAATTACAGCTTCAGTTTCATCCCCACATTGCAAATGTCAGGGCAAAAAGGGATGATTTCTCACAGAGTTTCTCGCAGACACTTTCATAGATTGTCAATTATGCTTAATGCTGTAGTACACCAGTGCATTTTAGGAGGTGAATATATACGTCTAAATGGCAGAATTAAATTAATTAAATGTGGCCAGTGTCGGCTTGTGAAGTCATTCTTCAGATTTGAGTGTGTTCATGGGATTTTAAGTGAACGTGTGCAAACGAGAGAATCTGCATATCACAGTGTACAATCTGACAGCTCCTTACAGTATATTCTATTTATTATTACAGTCCGGGAGCCCAGCTCAAATTAAGTGCTGACAGAAACATTCCCATGTGAGACATAATTGTTGATAACCATGGTTCAACATAAACAAATTAGTACATCAAGGATTCTGCTGACGTTCCAAGCTTTTGTTTTGACTTTAAGTCATTGTGTGAGGTTTTGTAGATTTTGCAGATCGGAACATTTTCTCTCTTATTTTGGTTATAAAATGATTGAGTGGGTTTGGATTACTTTCTGTTTGTGCTCTTATTGCTGGTGACCAAAGAGATAGGAGAGTTTAATTATTTCATTATTATTTTAAGAATCTCCCTCCAACATCCAACATTCACTTTCTAATGTTTTTTTTTTTCTTCTAACAGTAATATGGGCACCATAACCGGGGAAGAATGTGAAAAAAGTTTGTCATCTTTCCCACTTATTTCTTGCTCTATCGAACTAATCAGAAAGTTTATTTTGACTCCATTTATGTGATCAGACAAATGGAATCCATTATTTGTTATGAGGGCAAAACTATTTTCAGACTTGAACAATGACATTATAGGACATTTTTCTTGCTTCTGCTATAATCAGAAGTTTAGTTTGTGGCAGCATTTTGTGCATCAAATGCACAGAGACAGGAGAGCTACACACACACACACACACACACACACACACACACACACACACACACACACACACACACACACACACACACACACACACACACACACACACACACACACACACCCACACAAAGGATTAATAAATTATGGAATTTTTGGTGCAATTCAATTCTGAGTAGTTTGTTTCAAAGGCCACATGTGTATTTATTATATCACTTGTGTCCAACAGGCAAAAAAAATGTGTATTGTTCCCAGGATCTTGACATTTTTCTTATAAAACATCCTTATTATGATTCATCTTCAAGTTATTATTGACTTGAAAAATTAACATGAACATAAAGTATGAACAGTATTGACTTCATATCACATAACCATACTAAATGATCGGCACTTTAAGGGGATGGGTGCGACCTACTGAAATGCAAATAATGGCAATCGCAATATGGAAAAAATGCAAATTTTCAAATCGCCCAAAATTGTTTTCCACAAACACCACCTTCACCTCAGACATTTGTAATGAAGAATATTTCTGTGCGATTTCTACTCTTGCCTCACTGAGCTCACACTCTTGCTCTTCTCATCTGACTTTTTGCTTTAAGCACATTTCCGCATCTGTCAGACTTTTGATTTAAAGAAGTGTATCCAGTATCACTTCTCTCTCTCTCGCTTTCTTGCTTTTCCCCCCATCTCCAATCCCCCTTTTCCTCCATTTTATCCCCACAGCTTCCAAATTCTTTCTCCCACTTGCTCAGATTTCTCCGGGTCAACTGTGGTAAGCAGCTTTGACGGTGCAACTTCACTCCGCTTCTCTCCCGTCAGACTTCCAGATGCGCTCTGGGAGATCGTCACCTGTTGAGCCTCCGGTGGGGGCGAGGGCGAGGGCGAGCTTCACGAACCGTCACGAACCACAGATCCGTGAGCTCTCTTGCAGCCGACGGGCTGAAGCGTGAAAGGAAAATGGGTACGTCTGAACGGAAAGTGTGTGCTGTTGGTTTTTCTGTGAGACGCTCCAAGATGGCGGCTGACCAATCGGCATTTATTAACCTTGTTAGTGTCAGATGGAGGATTTTTTTTTTTTTCGTTCCCTTTGCTCTTGGAAAGCTTCACACATGCTGACCACAACCGCAGACATGTGTGCGGCTCCATCTTTTCCCAGCCTCCGTCCACCTGACACACACACACACACGCACGCACACGCACGCCCGCACACACACAGAACTGCACAGTCACAGACCACAAAGCTGGACTCCGACTCAAAGCACTTTTCTTCTCCATCCAGCGGCTTGTCAACGTGTCGATGAGATTAATGCGTCTTTGTGCTGTCACGGGCATCGAGACATGTTTGCAATTTCCACCCAGTGTGGCGATGCGTTTGTTTATGGCGCACGTCACTGCGGCTCTGCAGGTGAGGAAAGCCGCTCCGTCAGGCCCGGCTGCGAGCACTAATCAGAATTAATTAATTTCCACTGCTTCTTACAAGTCGTACCATCGGTCTGTTTTATGTTATCCAGACTTCATAGCTGTGTGCAATGTGTTCCTCTCACACAGCACAATGAACAGACACATAGGCCAAAGTCACAGTGTGCGTGTGTGTGTGTGTGTATGTGTGTGTGTAATGTGGACTCGTTTGGCCTGCTATATTTGAGTTCCTGTTTTTGCCAAAGCATTTCTATAGAGTGTTTCTTGAGGTCACTTGTCATTCAGCCCCCTCTCCCTCTCTTGGATCTCGTTCCAATGTGGCATATGGTTGCGTTTACTAGGAGTGCTCATAAAAGCGGAGCTTAGTAAAACAAAATTGCTCATCGTGGGGTTTTAAGTATTCTTCTACAAAAGAGTCTGTTCTTACCACAAGTGAGGTGATGTTGTAATACATATGATAATATTCGACCCCCATCCCAATTTGGATGGGATGGGGGACTATTTTCGTTGATTCGCTTCCTACGCAGGCAGTCGCATGTCATTAGTTTTTCACCACAATGTTACCGCTGATTTATTTTTCCACTATGGGCCCCAAAGCTTCCCACTCTTAGATCCTCCCTGTCACAGTGAAGAGTGAGGTGCACAATTAAAAAAATAAAATAAAATCTACATTTAACATAGATTAGACAAAGATTTAAGAACTGCATTGTTTTTCATTTTCCTGACTCCAACACACGGGATGCACACTGATGGGTTTTCAACAGATTCCTGCAGACATCAGTGATGACACGTTCATTTCAGCCAGAAGTCCTGGAGCAGAGTTTAGAATCAGGTCGCTGGGTTGAAAAAGCTTCTTTTTTTTTTTAATGTGCATTTACAGAACAGTTCAGACTCTGAGTTTTGCTTTTTCAAAGACCTTATTCACCTCTTTTATAGCAAATTTTGATTTATGCCACAATAAGTGTAAGTGAAGATGGAATCCACAATTCACAAGGTCCATGTTAAGAAAAACAACCCCTTTTAGTTTACCGTGAAATGTATTGAAAAAGAGAAGTCATGTAGATATTCTTGCTGGAATGCATGCATTAGGGATAATAACAGTTATCTGTGTTATATCGTCTTTTACTCATAATTCCTATTCCACTTTCAACATTTTATTTGATTCTCAAAATGGTTTATTAATATATAATCCAAAATATATTATATAATATGTAATTATGCCTTTGGCTTCTAAAATTTAAAGAAAAATCTAAACAGTTCCATTTGATTCAGTGCAATATTACATTATGAAAAAGTTTCAGTTTGAATAAAAAGCTACAAATAACAATAAAAAGCTCTTTACAAAACCAGAGAAGGTTGAAATGTTTCAACAAAAAACAATGCAAATTCCACATTACGTGTGAAGTTTTCTGGCGCAAAATACAGGATGGATTCACGGATTTTCTCTTTAAATTTGGCCAGAATAAGTCACACAGCATATGACTAGAGTTTCTGGTCCATTGGGGCTCAACAAATCAGCTGAACTACCTGAATTCATATACGCTGCATTGTATTTCTTCAAACTTATCCTGACAAAAACCCGGGCAGACTATTTCTGATGCTGCAAGTTTTCACATTTTAACACCACTGGTATCAGAGTGACCATATTTTGATATTGAATTATTATATTTTGCTTTAAAAAACAATACAGGACACGAGAACCAGCCTCAGCCGATACTTTAAATGGTTTTCATACTGTACTCAACCTATGTCACAACTCAACTACAAAAAGTACTGTATTTTATCCAGTGCAAAGTACCGGTCCACTTAAAACATCTGGGCAATTCAGCATCACTGACTGATGCAGTCAAGATACATTGTGCTTGACTACTCAAGGAACATATGTGTTTAACATTTTTTTTTAATTAAAACAACCTTTTCCGGACATAAAATTTTGTCCGTGAATTTTTATATGTATGTCTTTAAGAATGATGCAACATCACTGTGAATAAATTAAAAACAGTGGTTTACTGTATTGGAAAACATTTAGATTTTTTGGAAATTTCTTTGAGATGTTGCTGGACTTCGCAGGGTCTTCAAGACCACAATGAACCTGCTCGACACGCTTGCTCAAGGGCATTGTAACGAATGGACCAGACCTTCTGATACACTGACAGTCAGTGAGATGAATCAAGTTAAAAAACTGACAGAGTCAAATCTACTTTTCCTCTTGATCCTCCTACTTTTCATTATCAGGACCAGCTGCACGACACACCACAGACAGGCTCACAACTCAACTACATGCAGACGGAGGCAACCCTCATCTCCAGTCTTGTCATCTTGCAGTGTCACAATTCTGCCACCAGGGGTCAGTGCAGCAGCCTGCGAGGTGCGTGTGGTCTGGACGCTGAGTCTGTCATCGCCACCGACAGCCTCCCACCACACACACGCACACGTACACGCACACGCACACAAACACAACACACACTCTGCTGCATCCCACTGATGAGCAGCCAAAGTAATCTACCTGTGCTCATCCAACACACACACACACACACACACACACACACACACACACACACACACACACACACACACACACACACACACACACACACACACACACACACACACACACACTGCGGACATTGATCCGCAGCATGCTGCAGAAGGGACACCATTTATAACAGACCTCCAGGCCGCTCCTCTGTTTGTTTGTTTGTGTTTGTGATTAGGGTTTGGCAGCCGTCGCTCTCCTCTCTCACGTCTCATCCGCACGGCCGCAGTCAAAATACAGTTTTATGTACCTCTTTATTTGCAGCTATCCTGTGAAAACAAGAAGCAGGCCCAGACACTTTTGATTCAGGACTTGTGGGGAGTCGACCGCGTGCCTCTTTCATTAGAGAGAGACACCTTTGTTTGCTTCGTGGCTGCTTCTGTTGAAGCTTTGTATAGAAAATTACTAAAGCTGCCAAAACGCAGGAGGCGGAGGTGAGAGAAAATATCTATTTTGTTGGCCGCTCTGGCATGGTGGCAAAGCAGCACCAATCCCTCTACTTTACAGCATTTTAACAGCTTCCTCGTGTGTTTCCTTCTTCTTTTTTTTTTTTTACTACATCCTCATGCTGTTTTTAAATTTTTTTAAATTTTTAATTCAATGTGGCTACCCCAAGTGTCCCGTAAAGTCACTTTCTCATTTCTCTGTAGGTCAGTGCTGCAGAAACAAAGCTCTCCACCATGTGCCCCCCCTCCCCTGAAATAAAAAAAAAGCCATGATGTTTACGCCTCATTTATCCTGGATCTCAGATCTCTCTGGTCTTTTCAGTCTTTCTTGTTCTATTTTTTTTTTTTTTTTTACTTTCTCTGTGTCAGTGGTTGATGAGGTGGATGAAGTCGGTCAGCGGGGTGAGGGGCGGAGGTGGGAGGGCAGGGGCGTCTTCATGCTCCACAGTGACAAGATTGGTGAGGTGCATGTGTTCGCTGCTCTGAGCAGAAACGTTACAATGCCACAGTAGCTCACAAGTCCTGTTCACTGCACATATTTACGTGACTGCTGCACATTATTCACAGTTGACAACTGCTTTTTTTTTTTTTTTTTACCCCTTTGAGTCACTGAGCTCTCCTCCAGATTTTGGATAGTGCGTGCTGAATACTCATCAGAGCGCTCTGCACATCTCCTCACATTTTTCATAATAAGCGAAGAGTAATGACTTCAAAAGTGTCTTTCTTCTGTTCATAGTCATTATTTTTTTTCATAGCCCCTCAGATTTATCTAGGTCTACACCAAATACCAGGCTCGGTTGTTTCAAATTGCCCACATTTTTTATGGATAAATGTATTTTCTTTGCTTTGATGACAGTATTAGACACAATCCCTCAAGAAAGAGAAACAAGTAATTGAGTGGCTCGAGGATTTTTGATATTTGTCTTCTCAGAAAACTAGCAGGGAGTGAATATCTTCCTGACCGCAGCAGAATAATGAATAAAACAAAAAAAACCCTCAAAAAACCAAAAACCTTTTCTTTAGTTTCCTGTTGATTTATTGGTCACCTTTTTTCAGATATGAAGCTAAAATGAAACTTTTCACATAACTTTGTTTGAACAAATCTCTGATTCAAAGTTCAGTCCAGTAACTGTAGTTACTTATTGCGCACTGGCCAAGTTACTTACTACTTTACTTTTTCTTAATTATAACACATATGTACAGTAAACTTCACATCTGATGGATGGATTTGATTCTACTGACCATTGGTCACCTGAGCGAATACTGGGACCTGCTTTGACAGACTTTTTTCCTCGTCGACCTCTTTACTTGCAGAATTAGTTGATTGTTGATTACTTGAGTTCTCAAAAAACGGCACTGTGGTATGTTTGACGGTGGGTTTTTCCAGGAAGCTTGAAACGAAAACAAAACGCAATGCGTTATATCCAAGATCAACTCTTGTCTTGTGATGTGCATCACATGCCAGACTCTTACAAAATACTGGAACGCTTACAGAAAAGTAGGGCTCAAACTCAGGACTTATATCTAGGAAACGGCAGCATAATATATTATTACATTGTTACGATTCATAACAAACCTGTTTATTGAAAAACAGTCAAGGATCTTTTCCTGAGCCTAACTAAATACCTTTAGTACATAAAGCTAACCAAACCCAGACAATGATTTAGTACACTAATACAGTAAAACTACCCTTTGTGCTGTTTTGATATGTCAATAGGTGACTTTAATCACACAAATGCATGGAGAAAAGAATCTTTGTGATTCAACTCTATAGATGGTGGATTTCACTGACATGCCTCGCCTGCGTGATCAAAGTAAACGCAGTAATAAACATAACTTCTTAATCTTCAAGCGGCACTCTGGCACAATATGTGAATAAAAAAAACACATAATTGCTTTTATTATTTTTCTCTTCTCTCGATCTAAATAATCTTAAACAATTTTATTGACCTGCACTAAACTAAAAGCGTTAGTTGTTGTTGCAGAGGTGCCTCCTAAATCCTTGGACTAAAAGCTGTTACAAGTGAATTTATAGTGTTTAATCCAAACACTATGAATAACATTGGAACTGCCCGACACTGTCAGAGACTGAAAGGTCACCCGTATGACGTAAATTGTACTGGACTGAGGCTTTCTTGCAGCAGCGCCCCTGCTTCTCTCCCCACTATTGTCACCAAAGTCAGGCGGAGGTCAGGTTGATTTAGAGGTTGTTGTTTCTTTTTTTCTCCCCTCAGAACATGGGGTCCAGTGTGTTATTCTAACCTCGAGTCCCCTCTTCCTTCTTTGGGCTTTATAACCCCAACGTTTCATCGTGGCCCTCTAATACCAGGAGTATCCCCTCTGTCCCCGGGGCAGCGCAAGGACGACTTCTGTTGTCTTTTCATCACAGTGTAAGCTGCTTAATCCGCCCGCCTCGTTTATTTAGACAAGGGATCTGCAGGGGTTTGCCCAGCGGACGCTGCTGCCAGCTTCACTGTGGCGAGCAAACTGTGGCTCCCGAACACACACACACACACACACACACACACACACACACACACACACACACACACACACACACACACACACACACACACACACACACACACACACACACACACACACACACACACACACACACACACACACATACACACACACGCCGCTGTCCGTTCAAGCCAACACTTCCTCCAGCTCCACCGGTTCTATTGAGCGCCAGTTGGAGTCGAGCGCCGGATTCTGAGCTGTCAGATAACAGAGAGGAGTCTCAATTATAACGCCACCTGACTTTCATTGTGGCGTCTCGTCTCGGTGGACGGCCCAGGCAGATAGTGGACATGCAGAGTTGATGGTTCAATGATGTTTTGGAGCCGACATCATATCAGTTTCACCTCAATTGAAAAGCTCCATTCAGAGACGGCTCTGGAGATCCGGCCGCTGACACTTTCACATACTTAGAGCATGAACAATGCTGCACCTAAGGTTTAACTTCAATAAAATTGATTAGAAAGTTGGCTCATAAAACCCCTTTCAAGCAGATCAGTGGAGTTCAGAAGTTTATCGATGAAACCCTTCCATGTGAGAGTCCAACAGGCCCATAAATCAGCAAACATTTGTTTACGTTTATGTATGTTTAAGAAACTCGAACCTCAAAAAGTGCGTCCAGGTAATCACGAGCCAAGTCTCTTAAACCATCAACTCAGTATGGAAATGTTTATAAGCGTGAACTATTATCTTACACAAAAGGAAAGATTTCTCTGCACATAGGTAAGATTACACCTGTCAACAATGCTCAGTGTGAAATTTGTTGTCCATGCGATCGTACTTTCGTGTCAGCGACGCCTGGAACTACCTTCAGATCAGTTTTCTGCACCATCTAAACTGTCTCTTTTCCATCCAGTGACTCAACTCTCCTGTCTCCTGTGTTAAACCTGAGTTGTCAAGAGCAGCGCGGTTCACAGATACCAGTCTGCCACTGGAGCAGGAAGGTATGGACAGACAGGAGGGGAGGAGGGAGGCTGGCACTGATGATTAGAGCCGGACAGATGCCTCCTCCTCCTCCTCCTCCTCCTCCAGTCTGTCTCCTGCTGGTCATCACACTAACCGGCCCTGATGGCCAAAATGCTGCGCCTCCATGTTCGAGGCCGCGGCAATTGGACGATCAGCTCTGCACAGCAGCCTGGGGTAGGGTCAGTAATGGCTGTCTCCTGTTATTCTAACCATTAACATAATGGCAACATTAGTTCCAGGGCCACGCTCCCCCGCTCCGAGGGAACCATTGTTTGAAGGCACCAGCCAGAACCCCCCCCCTCTTAGTTTTTTTTTAAAGACTCCTCCAGTGGCCGCAGATCCGCCTGACGGTTTGAAGACACACAGGAGAGGAGGGGGGAACACAGACCGGCTATTCATGAGTCTAATGTCAGCACAGGTTGTGTTTTTGTTTTTCAAAGTGGTGATCCACATGTTGAACTTGGCAACCCATTTGAATTGTGACAAATCACATAATGACTTCCCCCGTAATTGTGAGTTTGTCTTTGATAATCTCTTCCTTTGTGTCTTTTGTGTCCTGCCATGTGTTCCCTAAGCTAAATCCCCAAGTGTTCAGCTGATTTCTCACATGAGAGAGCATTTATCTCGTTGTTTTCATAGTGCAAAAAAACCTCCCTAAAAAACTAAACAAAACTCTTTTGAATTATTTGGAGGAAATTGGCCACCACCTTTCAAGATCAGCCTCTAAAAGCAGAATGTACATTTCACTGAATTATTCTTCAGTTTAAAAAAGTAACAACTTTCAAAGATGAATGGCAATTTGACGGGCATCTTTTGGAGTTGTTAAGTTATTGTGGGCAAACCACTATATCAAAGTTTTCATTTATGTTGAGCATTTTAATCAAAACTAAGCAGGGAAACAAAATGTGCAGAGCTCAGAGCGCGCACTCACCTTGCCAGAGCCACAGCAGCCACACTCCCTTCAACAGGTGACTGAAACGTCCGTTTGACATGGTTCCTGCTTCTGTGCACTTCATTCACTCGCTCTGCTGCTCCGAAAACAAACTTTGATCCGCGGGAAATCCAAAACACAGAGAGACTCCGGTCAACAAGAGATGATCGTGTAGGGAAACACCATGACAAGAGCTCACATATGAAGTGTCCAGTAATCCCTCAGACGAATCTCTGGTCTCCAGTTCAGCCAGGGGGGGAGTTTCTTTTCCTCCCCTCTTGTTCTTCCCTTTCTTCTACCTCCACTTCTTTCCTTCCATGGTCTGATTAAAAGTTCTCACTTGAGACTCCTCGTTCATGCAACTGGTCCACTCTGGTGCTCTCCTCTAGCAGAGGAGAGGGAGGGTAAAATCTCTCTCTCTCTCTCTCTCTCTCTCTCTCTCTCTCTCTCTCTCTCTCTCTCTCTCTCTCTCTCTCTCTCTCTCTCTCTCTCTCTCTCTCTCTCTCTCTCTCTCTCTCTCTCTCAATCCACTCCCCTCTTTCTCAATTACACACCGCTGCCTCACTACTGTGCAGCTATGTGGATCTGTTCCACCCGATGCATGTGCAGCCAGTGTGTGTGCATGCATACGACGATCTTGTGTGTGTGTGTGTGTGTATGTGTGTGTGGGCTCCTGTTGAGCTCTTCTGGTTTTGAGCTGAAAGGAGGGACTGGGGCAATAGAGCGAGAGAGAGAGAGATGGAGGGAGGGCATAGAAAGAGAAAGTTTGAGTGTTTTGGAGAAGAGGTGTTTTTGACCAACTGACGGCTCTGAGGAGCTTTTAGAGCAAAGGTGCAAAAGGGCAGTGGTATAAAAGAATGAAAACTGCAGCCACAACGATTCAAATCCCAGTATAACATCTGGTGTATAACATGAGCTGTTTGCTCGCTCACTCCATAACTCCAGTGATGTCGCGTCATGTTTATGGTTTAGCCTCACCAGATTCCAGAGTTTAACAAAAGCCATCTCAGATTTCGGCCTCTTCCCAGGTAACTTGTGATCGAGGAGATTTTTCTTTCTGCATGCATGAAACTTGGAGTAGCAAATGTTTCATGAGGTGGCTCTGGTATAATACGGAGCTGCACGGTGGCGCAGGGGCTGCACATCTCATTGTACGTTCTCTACGTCTGCTTTTGTTTTCTCTTGGATCCACAGTCCATAATCATGCACCCAAGCCTTTCTGGTGACTCTAGATTGTCTGTGAATGACAGTGTGTGATTGTCCGTCTCCCTATGTCTGTCCTTTGATGTCCATCATGTACCGTCCTTCAACATTGTCAGCTGGGATGGGCTCCAGTGACCCTAGACTGGATAAAGCTTGACATTTGACTTATTGGAAACATTTAAAAGTTTTATATGTTAAATCCGAGATAGCAGCTAAAATATGCCCTTCAAAGATAGATTTTAAATACAGTTTATGAGGGAGCTGATACACCTACGAGCAGGAATCATGGTAATGGGGTAAAAAAGCCTGTTGACTTTGATGTTTGACGTCAGTCAACGTACTCGTCTTCTGTCATGTGACTGTTTTAAGTGTTGTTTCTCCCACTCTTAAAAGATATACTGGCTCTATGTTGTCACTGAAAGCATGAACACATGTTGACACAGGCCGCTCTTTAATTACAGTTAAACAACTGCCTCAAAGTTCGTCTACATGTTGCACCACTAACATCAACAAACTTGTCTTTGTTGTCACGTGGTCGTTATTGGTTTTGCTTCAGGCACTAAGACAATAAGAGAAAACACTGTCGTTTTCGTCTGGCTTCAAGTTAATTGTAGTGTAGTTTCTTACTTTTTAGTTTAAAACGTGTCCTCCTGTCACAGGTTTTCTACCTTTTCATTAATCTCGTGCTGTCTCTGCACCTTGCTTCTGTCATAATTTCTATGCCCACTTGTCGTCAGCATGAAATATATTTTCAGTTTGATGTTTATAAGTATTTATAATTAAGTTCAAAACAATTGAATGAGCTAAGATGATGACACTTAGCCCCCAAAGTTTTTCATATTTTTACACATCAAGTTCTTTGATAATTCATTTGTTAAACATCATCATATTCCAATCTTGCACTAATCCTTCACCTCGATTTATCAGAATAGTTCTCCGAAATTCAGCTTTGAGTGTGTGGTCTACACTGAAAAGCAATGATTGGATGTGCAGTATGAGTTTGAATCAGGAAGCGAGTTGAAGAAATGAATCTAAACCGCCCAGTTATTTCCGGATAGTCCGCAAACTTTACTGTGGACAGTTTTTATTGGAGCTGCGTTTTCCCAAGGAAAGAGCACCAATAAAAAAGTGTTGACAGTCAGGCTTGCAGTGAATCGGGAGCAATGGGAAAAAGATTTGGCTTTTGTTATTTTTCATCTTTAATGATTTGACCACCACAAATAGGAAAAACAGAGAGGAACACATTATTATTATTATTATTATTATTATTATTATCATTATTATTATTATTATTATTATTATTATTATTATTATTATTATTATTATTATTATTATTATTATTATTATTAATAATAATAATAATAATAAAAAAGCATAAACATTTACAAAAAAAAAACCTAATAACTGTGCATCCAGATGACACTTAATGAATGTGAGAGGAAAATTTGAATTTTCTTGTGGGGTGTGAACTGATCCTTTGAAGTGAGAGAAATTTAGCATCGAGAAATGTTTTCTGAAGCTGCACACACACACACACGCGCGCACACGCACACACAGTTTGCATAAACCTGCATCACACCCCATTAGAAAGACACATGCACACACAGACGCTCCAGTCACAGTGATTCATTGGCCCTACATGTACATATGGTCTGACGGAGCTGTTGACACTGCTGACCGCTGCAGAGGTAAAGACTGGTTTCAAAGGACCTGCCAAGCTACAGTTGGCAGCACATCTACGACGGGTGGGCTGACCGGAGCCCTGGCACACGGTCAGTGCTGCATACATGCCCTACCCCATCTCTCCCTCTCTCTCTCGCTCTCTCTCTCTCTCTCTCTGTTTTATATGGCAGGTTTTATTTGCTTACATTCACTTTTTCTGTGCCAATTGTTATTTGGCCCAGACGTGTACTTCCTGAGTGGTAGTCTTCAAACGACAAGTGCACTTTCTCACTGGTTTTTTTCTGTTAATACAGATTTGTCATTGCAAAGATATGTCTGAAAATGCTAATTATGATGGGAATAAATACAATGACACTGTTCTTTTGTATTTTTTACTATCAGCCTATAGATGAGGATGGTTGATGGGAAACAACAGGATTTTAACAAGTGACATTAGAATTTGAAATAAGTTGCAAAAGCCCATAAAATAGCATTTAGCCCCACTTTTGAAACCACAGGAAAAGGAAAATGTATATATATTTGAAATAATTGTGATATAAATGCAACAAGTATACAACTTGATTTGACTTTCAAATATTCATTAGACATCGTTTGGAGATATTAGAACTGTCAGAAACCAATGTTAGTCTGTCTCTGTTGTTCATTTTGTTGAATATATTCTTAATATTTATTATTTATTAACTTTTTTTTGTTTTTACTATGATTTACTATGAACAAGTCTCAATTGATGTTTTTGAGGAATGGTCACCAATAAAGCAAAAAGTGAAATAGAAGAATTTCCCCATTTTCAAATGGTTGTTTTCCTTGATTCCAGAAAGAAATAACATAATTCTATTCTACTCTTCAGTCCATTTGACATCAATTGTGTTTTTACCATATGAGACTCCAAGCGTTGCCATAAAACCACAATTATCAAGGAATGAAAGCACTCCTTGTTTGGCTCCTTTCTTCTTTGGACACTCCCGTCTTCGTCTTGATGCAAATCGCCACTGCTATTATTTAGGCCGGGGCTAATCTGATTGTTGATCAGTGCCTTTGGGTGAGCGCTAACTCGCTGTGAAAGACCCCACAGCGAGCGGAGAGGAGGGAGGACAGACGCCGCCGATCTCTGATCCCTGATCTGACAGCTGGCTCCCTCAGGAGGACTCTGCCTGGGGTGTCAGCAGCTTTGATCCCCTCGGTGTCCGCTTTGGAATGCATGCGCGCACACACACACACACACAACTAACATTAACATGTCATCACGTCATCACATGCTAATTCAGGTTCTTTTTATGCAGACGGGTTATTAACTAAATCAGTGTTACTCCTTGACTAATCCATAATCTAGAATAACCAAACTCTAACTTCAATCTTACCTTGAAACAAGTTTTCACCTGTGAATGTATGTATATCTTATGAATATCGTGATTTGTATTTTTTTAAATTCTTTTTTACTTATGGGGACTTACTTTTCATCCACACTGGTACAGAAGAATACAACCATGCAGGATTTCCTATTAATGAAATTTCTTCTCTACCCCCTTTTATGAACTTAATCACCCCAAAACTGCATCTTCCAACCTCAATAAAACAAAATTTATTCTTGCGTCTTTCACGGATTTTGATATTTATAACAAAATGTTGCCCTAACACTAAACTTTACTTAAAGTTAGTTTAACCCTAAGACAATGTCCTTCAAAGAATATATCCCTGTTGAAACTAAACAAGACAAGTCCCATAACATGAGTGTGTAAAGATGCTTTTGTCGCAGCAAATTACACGTATATGGTTTATGACCTTATAGGAAAATTACAGAGGCTTTCATTAGTATCCTCCCAATTTTACTCTAAAATCAACTGTTTAAGAGACACCAACCCAAACCTGGTCAGATCTTACTCCAACTTTAAAACATGAGACATATTTGATCACAAATTGTAATTCCTATGGCGGTTCGCTCTCTGTCTGTCCCCATAAGGAAGGCATTTCCTAATAATGGGAGTGAGCAACAGATTTTGGTCTCGTCAACAGTAATAAATGTACCACTGTTGCCACTCTGATCTTTATGTAATACATGCTTTTACAATTTTTCAATCTCACTCTCCCTCGCTCCCCTTTTCCTCTTTCCTGTCGCTGTGTGTGAAAGGCACACACACACACACACACACACACACACACACACACACACACACACACACACACACACACACACACACACACACACACACACACACACACACACACACACACACACACACACACACACACACACACACACACACACACACACACACACTGCCAGGCTTGGCCTGCTTGGCACACAGATTCAGGAGCTGGCAGGAGCTGCTGAAGAACACGCTGTGTACGCTTTTTTTTAAAATAATCAAATGATTTTTCAATCTTGAAACTAATATCCTTTCGCCGACCGTGAGCTATCAACTTCGGTGGGCTGTGTGTGCAGTGTGTGTTTGCTTGGGCACCTATCCTCCACTTCAACATGCACACACAGACACACACACTTAAATGATCACATCTGAACCCATTCAGGCTGGATATTCAATCACAACCTCAGAGTGGGTTCATTCATCCCGGTCATTTTGTATTCTGCCGGCTCAGACCGAGGCGGTTCCTGTTCCCTTTGTGAGCCGTCAGCGCCCTCATTAGGGTGGGGAGTCAATGTGCACAGAACTGTGATTGGCTCTTCACTTTCTTTTTTCCGCTTTCTGATCGCTCCTGTTCATGTGTTTGTGCTGATGAGCAAATCAGGGATAGAGAACTTTAAAGATCAGGGCACAAAGATGGAGAGTTACAAACATTGAAAACCTGTAGTCTGTCTAACGCTGTAACCTTCTTAAGAGGCACAAAAATGTGTGGAAGTCATGGGAAGGGAGGGTGGCTGTACTGTGCCACACCTTCTCTCTAGGATGATAGATGAGGTTTGCGATTACATGAGGTAAAAGCATTAGATGTCAGATCTGTGTTGGTTTTGGCACATATTTCACTGCATATCTATTTGAAGCATAATGTGATTTCAGATTTTAATAACACATGAATCAATGTTAGGCAAGTTGGGAAATGTTAGGAAAGAATAGCTGTACTTGTGCAAATTATAAACTGAGCTCCTCTGGTGGTAAAGATCTAAGACTCACCTCACACAAACCTAAAATCCTAACTTTTTGCTTCCCTTAAACCTTGTCCTTTATTCCTCTGATCCTTCAAAAGAGTTTGCTTGTGGTTCAGTTGCTGCAGATACTTTTTTGCGCTTTAATCAGAAACGCTTTCACAAACCAGTCTGTTATCGGCAAAAATGCATTACCTAAACATGAGACCAGAGCCATCCAGACACCCACATGGCTTACATGTTAATCTTTGCTATTTGTCATTAAATTCTTGCCAAAAAGAGGAATCGAGGGAGAGCGCAGCGCCGCCGGGGGTTCACTCCAGCTGTCACCCACAGCTGAAAACAGTGCAGCTCGCACTTCTGGGTCTTTTGGCTTGTTGACAGTGCCGGGTGGTGTGACCAGGTGAGGTCTGAGATACCGCCATGTTTTGATGTTTTCCAAATGTGCTGATGAGAAGATAGGCGCTGTGTTCGAGGCTGATGTTGTAATCCCACCCAGCTGCAGATGTCTAAACACGTTACAGTGTAATCAAGGGAAGGAATGCCATAATGTCTGCTATCGCTGCTGCAACCCGAGAGCACCCCGGCGCTTTGATGAGGCGGAGAATTCAGCTACCGGTGCTTCCAGTGTTTGCTGTGATAACGCGGCTTGTTTCCCAAGAAGTCACAGTGGAGTGTGAAAATGTTGCTACTTTTACGTTTTTTAAACTGAAACCCACTTTTAGCTTATATTTCAACTTTTCCTGAAACCAAATCTACGTTGTCTTCAGTCATTAGCGTTCATGGAAGTATTGTAAATATTGATTAGAAGCATTACAAGCTAATTCGAACTGCAATGTCACTCCAATGACTCCAGGTTTGGTCCCTCATCTCCCGCTGTGAACAGGTTGAAGTGTTCTTGAGCGACACACTGAACCTCTGCTGACATCAGTGTGTGTGTGTGTGTGTGTGTGAGAGGGTGAATGCGACTGACATTGTCGTGGAGAGGTGCAAATTCATCCCCAAGTATTGTCTACTCCTAACCCAAAACCCAATTACTTTAAGTCTAAGATATCAGATTAACCATCAAATACATGAGTGAATGGTGTGGCAGTATACTGATCTGTCGTCATATACACTGAACAACAATATAAATGTTCATGCTCCCATTTTTCATGAGCTGAACACAAAAATCTAAGGCCTATTCCTCTCAAATATTGTTGACAAATTTGTCTAAATCTGTGTTAGTGAACACTCTGCCAAGATGATCCATCCACTTCACAGATGTGGCCTATCAACATGCTGATTAGACAGTCACAGCAGGATTATTGCACAGGTGAGTTTTAGGCTGGACACAATAAAAGGCCACTCTAGAATGTGCACTGACTTACATTAGTATCCTGCCAATGTACTCTAAAGTCAGCCCTAACTACTACAAAGGTAACACAAACCTTAATCTGACTTTTGTCAACAAAACCACAAAAAAAACTATTTTCCCTTTTGCTACATTGCCTAATGGGCATCAATGAGCAATTTTAGGGCATGATGGAGGATTGGACAATCAACGATGGGATTATAAAACACCTTACTACACCAAATGAGCCAAAGTCACAACAAGAAATTAGAAAACTACAAAATAAAATTATATTATTGAAGCTAAATGGCTAAACATACTGATGAAATGTCAATGGTTTTTAATATTAGTCAATTTCCTCAGAGCTACAAGAACTGCACATATTAGGTAAATATAGCAAAACTAAATATAAAAGTTTATAAGTTGTGTTTGCTTCATTTTGATGGTTAAATATGTTTTGTGGCTTCAGGTGAATTTTATATGAGATGAAGGGGCAAAAAAGGGCCTTTTGTTGGTGAATGTTGCAAACCCATGTCATAGATACACAACATACAGGCGTGCATTCATACTTGTTCATAAATCATGGACACATTCACGCACAGACACACACACACACACATGACCACAAACGCCGGCGCACCGGGAGCTGAGATGCAGATAGGGCGGTTAAGTGTGTGTGCCGGAGCGAAGTGTCTCATGACACTGACAGTGTGAGCCAGATGGAGTGTCTCTGGCAGAAATTTACACTCGGGGAAAAGTTGAGCAAACATTCAGAAGCACTGATCGCTGACAGATGATCAGCGGCCACAGGCTTATTTATTCCCCGGGCTGCAGGTTGCCACAACTGCTCCACTGTCACTCCGGTTCTGCAAAGTTTCCATCTCCATTAGTGTAATGAAACGTATCAGAATGGATTTGCACCGTTTGCTTGTCGACAGGCCTTTTCTTTTAACACTTCCACCATTGCTCCAGTGAAAAGATGACGCGCTCAATTCTGCCTGATTTGTTGACAGTGTGACACATTTACTGAACATTTACTGTCTAAATATACAAGTGTTCCACAACACATCTGTATTGAACTTATATGTTTTATATAGCACAGGTTTCACAGTCATGTGCTTGTTACTATTCTCACCCCACAGTGAGAACATCCCTCATTTTTAGTGTTGGTTCTAATCGAAGGATACTCTGTGTGGATTTTGCATGTCCTACCCTGTGTGTGCATTTTCTTGGGGTACTCACATTCCCTCTCACAGTCCATATCCACGCTGGATAAAGTAGTATTAAAGATGGTTGGATGTTTGCAATTACATCTTATTTTCACTTCAATGTGCAAGTATGATAAGACGATCAAACATCTCATGATCACAAATCCTTCTCAAATCTATTACATTAAGAATTTTCTTCCTTTCATAGTATGAGTTATCATATTATGATCAATTTCAAAGGTAAACTCATATGCAGCCCCACTGGTAGCCAACAGATTTAACTCGTCCCCCTATTTAATTTACTTAGTTTACTGCAGGTAAACATAGTGTCCCAGCAGGTTTGGTTTTCCGAGGGGGAAATAATCAAAACTTAAACACCTCCACATATGAAATAACATCTTAAAATCAGTATCGCTGATGAAAGTGTAGACATATGTACTTGTTCAATGTAGGAGATCCTGGTAAAAAATTCACATCTATAAACTTGTGCTCTCAAAAAGCCAAAGTGCGTTTGAGTCCCATCAGTTGAATGTATTTAGGATAAATGAAATCCAACATGTGATGTGCTGCCTGGATAAAAGAGGATGAGGAAGTGGAAACTTTGGACATGTGTTGCATTATCACGCTTCTTCACTTCTTAAGAGCTGAATAATCTCGCGGCATGCGACATATCTCTGGTTTTCACTTCCCATATCTTCTCAGCTGGAGGAGAGATAATCGACGGCTAAGTCCTTGTCTCGTTGAAGAATGTGCAACCTGAAAAATGCAGCCACCCCTCTTCAAATCTTTCCTGGTAGAGCCTCCCAGATTGTACTCCTTCATTGTACAATCATCATATCTTAACCCGCTTAAACCCCTGTGAAATGACTGAGATATACTATCACATATGGAGAATTCTGCAACCGAATATGAGTGTTTTGTATTAGTGTGATTTGAATGAGCTGGTGCCTGGATCGAACATGTGTTTCAATTTATGCCCCGGGAGGTTTTCCTGATTTATGCTGCTTCATGTGTGCACACTGCGCTATGTTGTCATCTTCCGGAATGGAAAATCAAGTCAGATTATGTGCACACACTTTTGGGAGCAGCAATCAAACTGTAATTTAAATTAAGCTTTTCAGCAAAAGTAATTAAATTACGGTGATATACACTTCAGTACTGCCACTATTTTGAAGGCTTTTTTTTTTTCCGCAGACAAAAGAGAAATATGTGCGAAGTGATGGCCGATTGGTGGAGGTCAAAATTAGAAGGACTTCATAAATTTCTGGGGAAAATTCTGAGTAGCATCACTCCACACAGAGCAGGAATTTGAAGTACATAAGAATAAATTATAAACAACACGAGTGCAGTATATCCACATGAGGCTCGACAGCTTATATGTACACAGAAAAGAGCTTGGTTGTAAAATATAAAGACTATTAAGAAGAAAAGTTCTAAAGAGAAGAAGGCTGTAGTACTCCGCTGTGTATTTTGATGGAAAGAGTAAAAATGGAAGACTCAAGTTTAGTTGATTGATCTTTTTCATGTGAATAAAACCTTTTAATTAAAAATGTAAAAAAAAATAAAAATGAAAAAGAGCCAGATTAGAAACGAAATTCACCTGAACTCTTAATAGACTGAGGGATGGAGGTTGTGACAGTTGTGTGCAGGAGTCACATCTGGTTGGTCAAGAGTGTACCAAATGCAGCTAATGGGGTGAGAGGGTGAGGGTTCGAGGCTGGCAGATGTGAGCAGAGGCTGCGCCTGTTATTGACATAGCTGCCATCTCGGGTCTTCTTTTCATCCGTCAGCCGGAATTGACTGAGGATCCCCACTGCTTTGTAATATGACCCAGATGATGGATCTCCAGCCACGGGGAATGTGCGGGCACGCACACACACACATACACACACACATACACGGGCACACACACAGAAAGGAAACACTTGAACAAACACGCTCGCTCTCCGGACGCATGCACAAATGCGCATGCACGCATTAGGGCTGCCCTCCATCGCTGCTGTCATCTGCCATTTGGATCCGTATCGGTTGGCGTCCAAATCTGCCCACATATTATTTTACTTGACCTCAGCTGGCAGGAGAGATTTGGTCCCGAGTTGCAAATGGGATCCTGACATGCAAAAGTCATGTTGCATTAAATCCCCAGGCCCAATGAGACCTCTTTAAAGGTTAACTCAATATGTTGACACGACCCGCATGCCTGCTGCTGCCCATGATTTATGAGCGATATAACGTGTTATCATCACATTAAACACCAGCCAGATCATTTTGTAACATGAGACGCACTTTTCGATTTATACTCTGTGGATTGTGGAGCTGGCACACACACACACGGTTTTTCAGTTTTTTTTGTACTTTGGGTGGTGAATCAAACACACCTCAAGTATTTAAGGTGGCCCGGGTCAGCTGCTGTTATCTGTCATATCCTCTGGTTTATAACCAATATCTGTGCATGAAAAAGAGGTAAAGAGAGGAGAGTGAGGGAGGGATGCAGCGGTGGCGGTCTCATTACTTGTCACATTCCAGTGGAGGTCTCGGCAAGGGCTTCTGGTCCCAGTATGAGAGATTAGAGAAAGACATGAGGAGGCCAGCCGAGGTGAGAGCTGATCCCAACCACAGATAGCACCTCTGGAGGCAACAGCAGCACTTTCGTGGTGGCCGTCTTCCTCAAACAGAGCTTTCTGTTATCTGAAATTCCCTGCATTCAATTAGTTATTGCTTTGAAGTCAAGAAATAGATAGAGAGTGAGGAGGAATATTTATCAGCTAAAGATTTCCTTATTTTACAGCCTGACTTACTATTCTAATCAAAAGATTTGTGTTCATTGTGTACAAAGTTACTTCATGTTGCAGCTTCTGAAATCTCTCATACATTTTGTGTTCCGAGATTATATTTTGTGTTTCTTTGTAAGAATTAATCCACTGTTATGGGAACGTCTTACAGTTTTCCTTCAGAGAAAATCTTTTGTATTAAAAAGATGATTACTGATTCCTTTAAACATCTATATGTATTCCACATGATAGTCTAATCTTTTCAGTTCATATTTTATACTGAGGTTGTTCATTTTTTAATGCACTACTGATGGTACGTAGCCTGACATGCAAAACTGAGATTAGTTACTTCAAACACATGTGAAGAGTAGGTGTTTCCAAGCGACATTGAAAGTCAAAAATCAGGATTAGTTTAAAGGCATTGGTCACTGCTACCAGACTGTCAAATCGGGGTGGCATGGCAAGCTCTGCACAACCTCAGCTGAGCAATGGCACCTCAGCAAATGATGTAAATGAGAGTAAGCAACATTTTCCAACGGAGAAAGCCCTCCTCACTCCAGCACAACAAAGGCAGCCGGGGAGCAGAATATCTCACCACAAATCTCACAGCAAACCTTTCTGTTTTTGGCCTTGTGTCAAACTGAATTTTTATGACAGAGGGTTGCATTGAAAACACTAGAACTCAGCAGCTACATCAAACTTTGGCTTGGGTGTTTGATTTTAAACACCTCTGGATTGCAGATCTCTTGTCTGATTGTAATCATCATTGCCTCCATTTTGAGCCACTCCAAGTCTGTAATTTAGTCGGAGATATAGTCGCTGACAGATGTGGTGAGAAGCAGACGAGGTTGGCGAGATAAGCAGAGAGAACATTCGGGTGAGAGAAGACATTGTGTGCAGGCAAAAGCCTTGAATGTCTCTCTCTAATTTCATACCTGCAGACAGGTGCTTGGCAGGGCAGAACGTGCATGTGAGACGTGGAGAGGAAGAAGGAGGAAGACCTTCACAGGGGATCAAAGAAGGTCATGCTATTCCTCCCGCCTCAACCCCACTCTGTCTCCCTCCCGCCCTCTACTGATCTGGAAACGATAGATTTCATTCCCGCTTTCGCTCCTGAAGAGGGGAAGTGGTGTCGGATTATCGGGGTGGGGCCTGGGGACGTGATGTGGAACTAAGGCCAGAGTGCAGAACTGTGGATCATCACAACACACTCCTCAAGACCTCTGCAAACCAGGAGGAAAGTGATTTCAACCACTATTCATAGTTACACCGGTTAGCCTGCATCTTGGACTTCCTCTGTCTTCTGTCTCTGCATGTTTTTTTTGTTTTTTTTAACCATAGTGCGAAGTTATAGTCTATGAGGGGAGAGTGCTAACCACTACATTACTGTGCTGTCCTTTCTCATTCATGTAGGTCCATATATTTTTTTTTTCCATTGTTTTCATTGCACTCATTATTTAGTTTTTATTAATCAAATAAAGCGGGTGAACAAGTGAAAATTACAGACCAGGTTTCATATCACGTTCGTTCACACTTAAACTTGATAATCTGAGTACACGGATGCAAACACATTGTCAAGTAAGCCAATGTCACGACACAGCACAAAGGCCATATTGGGGATAAAGTCAAAATCATGTGAAACTAAGATGGATGCAGAAAATGTCCAGGTTGGACCTTCTCACTTCCTATATCGACCCACAAAACTAATTTGGACAAAGCGACATTGAAGATGATTTAATTGAACACGCTGATTTTTTGGGGGGTGAGATTTGTGATGTGGTCGAATGGTGTGATAATAATCGATTACAAATTACAATACCAAATTCGAAAAGATTGCCAGTGCAAAAAAAACCCTACACAAATATTTCAGAAAAACTCTTAGACAATACAACAGATGTTTACAGTAAGATGTTTCACGTTACCTCATTTCCATTTTGATAGAAGTTAGAAAATGGAAGTGATGCTAATTAACAACAGCTGGAGAACATTTTATAACTTTTTTGGCTCTCTGGCAACACATTAGAGAGGCAGAGGCTTTTAGAAGTAAAAGAAATTGGAAAGGCGAAGCATCCATACTGCAAAGGGAGGAAGTGGTGACGTGTCGTCCACCTTAGCACGCAGTCTGGTCAGGCTGGGATTCCTCTTTAAACCCCACCGTGACTTTAATAGACAGCAGATTTTCTCTGTAACACAACCATGAAGTAATGAGGTTGTTCTCTCTGACTTCGCTTATATTTAACATGTATAAACACACATGTTTTAGTTTTCGGGGAGGGTAAATTGCAATGATCTGTAAACTTTCTGTTGAGCCTCATCAGCTGTTTGACATGCTGATTTGTTTTATACTCAGGGCTTCCAAATTGAGCGTGAGACTCGTATGACTTTCCTCACGTCGAGCTGCACTTGGAAACTGTGTTTTCACATTTAAAGATGTTATTTAGACTCCTGTTGCAATACTGCCGCAAAGCGACCATTTAATGTCTGCTCACATTCTGCACAGCGTCCATTCTGAAGGTGATGCTTCGATGTAATTTACTATCTACACCTGCCTCATTTCTTTATTAAATTTCTTTTGTTATTCTTTTTACCCGAGATATTTACTTTCAAAACAGTATTTTATGGGGAATGTTATATGCCCAACAATTAATTAACAACCAGGCTGTCATCTAAAAAAATTACCAGGAAAAAGGCATGCTGGGAAATACTTCAATCAATTATATTTTAATCTTTGTTAATTTCTGGGAGTCTTCTTAAATGGTAAACAAGCACATTTTATATGATGTCTGTAATCTGCTTTGTCCTGTCTGTGTTTATCTTCAAATACATGACTTGCTCATCAATGAGCTCAAATCACAATGTATGAAACTGACTTTAATATGTCTTTAAAGTTGTTCAAATGTTCTCAAGTTTCTCACTTTTATCAAAATCAAATGTACTTGTTAAGACAACTCTTTTGTAATTCAGATAGTCAATGGTGCAAAACTATAATGCTGGGATACATTTCGACTGATGGCGAAACCATATTAATCATTTACCAGTATTTAACAATATTGTCAAGAAAAATACTTTCTTCTTACCAAAAGTTTTTTTTTTTTAAAGTTTTCCTCCTATGTAAATGCATCTCCTGCTTTCTTCATACTGTTTTTAAGACTTTTCAGTTAACTTTTGCATGCATTTTTCTTCCAGCCTGAGCATTATAGCTAAACCTCAGTATAACAATAGGCATCCTATTTCAAGGCTTTATGGTATTCAATTCATGCAGTGCGCTCTGCACAGCCATAATTCTCCTCTGTGGGGTCTTTACAGAGCTGTTGGACGATGTATATTTATGGCTGAAGTCCCTTTATGATTTCTGTACTGTAAAGAAATAACAGCCTGGCAAGTAGAGGTGGAGCTGCCGGTCATTATTTACTGTGGTGTTGTACCTCGGAGACGCACAGTCGTGATATGGGACATGAGGCATGCGGGAATTAAATTACACCCCAAATTTAGTGATCCTTCAAAAGAATGGGCTCCCTTGTTGGATAGGTTTACCTATGTTTCGGCAATGGAGTTCCCCCTTTGGAAGCAGGAGCAAATGGCAAAAACAGGTCGAAGGGGAGCAAGTGAAAAATTTCAAATTAAGTGTCGAGGTGGTTTGTGGGTGCAGCGTGTGGTTGACGTGCTGGCTCCTGCGTCTCAGGCTCAGAAAAAAAAAGTCCCGCTGTAGGTTCAGTTTGAAAGAGCTGCTGATGTCTAATTACCTGTTGAGTTGTGGTTTGGATTGAAGCAGCTCTTATGACAGTGTGTCTTTCTGCCTGATGAGGAAATTACAGTGCACGGCCCAGTTCATATTCCCCTGATTTGCATCTTGAGGTCTTCACCTGCTCGCGTGCGCCTCTGTGCATTTGAATTATGCGCTGGATGAAACTCCCCCTCATCAGAAGTGATGTGGGTTTATTTTCACTGCTGCCTGGAGGAGCTGGATGCTTTTGAACTTCCAAATTCACACACGAGAAATATTTTGATTACATTTGACGATAACACCCTGCAGGATAAATGAATCACAAATAGCGTTTTCCGCGGGTCCCGCCAGCAAAGACCATCACATTTATCATGCGCAAGTTTCCAGCATGAGCTCAGTCATATTTTGTGTGGGAGTGTTTTCTGGAGTAAACCAGTGATGTGAGATCAGACTGTGTGTGTGTGTGTGTGTGTGTGTGTGTGTGTGTGTGTGTGTGTGTGTGTGTGTGTGTTTTGATGTGTGTGGAGGTAAAGAGGGCACATACAGGGCAGAGAGGATTATCAGGCTGCCCTTGATAACACACAGGTGGCTGATCTAGGGGCTTAGTGTCTGACGCTGTCCCTCAATCCGCCACTTCCTACTCCCGTGAAATACGCACACATGCACATACATACACGCGGTACACACAGCTAGACAAACACAAATCCTGTCCGGGGAATTGCAATATCATAGCAGGATTCAGGTTACTACCTGGGTGCACAGCTTTAGTGTTGTATAGAGTCAGGAGTGAGCTGAAATAGATAGTCAATGCAATATTATGTCAGTTCGTGCAAAGGTGAGGGGTTATTGATGGAGGTATAGTTGTTTTGAGGATTTAAAGTTTTAACGGCGGGTCGCCAGAGAAATGCATAGTGCCACTGGAGAAAATATAAGAGATTTTTAAAGCACAAGTAACGTAAGCCATCACTCTCCCTATGTCTCCGCAGCACATTCTTAAGTGACGACGATCCATCTTCAATTTCACACCGTGAGTTTTCCTGTGTAAGACCCCCATAAAGTGGTTCTCCAGTGAACTAAAACTCTCCGCGGTTGCTATTGGTGTTAGCAGTGGGGGCCGGAGAGCGAGGAGTTGACATTTATGGATGAGTCTTTCCACGGACTCTACTATCAGGTTTTAAGAGTCGCTCCTCGCAGGGAGCCCCTCTGCATGCAGCATTAAGGGCCCAAGCGGAGGGGAGTCAGCTGACAGGATCTGGAGTGGCTGCACTGTATTCACGGAGGCTTTGTAAACCGAGGCCGTGATGTGCACATCCATCACTGCCCGGCTGCATGCTGGGTTTGAGGATGGGGGTGCATTCGTTATACTGACACAGCCGAGGGATTCAGGAGGGCTGGGGGAGGGAGGTGGGGAGTAAGGTCAGGATTAGAGGAGAGGGCCGCATCGGGACGGGGTCAAGATTAGGGTGTCGAGGTTGAGTGGACCACATAGATGACATGTAGCGGGGGATGGTTCGAGATAAGGAGATTTTCAAGGGGGTTTTAGGGGGATAAGGCTCCATGGTAGCAGTCCAGCCACTAAAGAAATCTCACTTGTTCTTTTACAAGCCTTTGCATTATTAGCAGAGGATTTAAGGGGCACCAGGCTTAGTGTGGATGATGTAGGAGGCCACATTTGAGGAATTTCATTAACAAAAAGCCATAACATATGGGTTGGATTAAAAAAAAACAACAACAAAATCATTCAGAAGTTTGTAGAAAATACAAAAATGGTGTGCTTTAGAGTTGGTCAATGTCATGTTCAAAGTCAAAGTTATCTGAACTGTTCTGGCTTGTAACTAAAGCCCATCTGTTTTGAGTATGTTGAATAATTTAATATTGAAAAACAATAGCAGAAAAAAATCAAGTTTCTTGAGCTCAAGTGCTCCAACTTACCTCAGGTGTGTATATCCATTCCATTAGATCTCAACACACCTGACTGTAATAAGTGGCTCGTTGTCAGGCTTTTTGCAGGAGCAGGAAGACATTGAAACTGTGGCCTCCAAAACAGAAGTTCCCAGAAGTCGTTTTTTTTTCTTTATTATTTTTTGTAAAAACAAAATTTCCCATGGTTTTTGTTCAGTAGTTTTCATCTAAATGATTCGTTGTAATAAAAAAAACAAAAACAAACAAAAAAAAAAACCTTGCATATCAGTTCAATTTAATTCACTTTAGCTTGTCTTGAGTGCTGTATTGTCTTCATCTGTTTTATCAAGTGTTAAGCTTGTCACGCAAACTCCAGCCTCGATGAAAGTAACCCTGAATTAAAAAAAAAGAAAAAGTAAAAAAAATGATGAAATATTAGACATGAATGAGTTAGAGTGCAAGGCCTGTTGCTGAACTGTCTGGGCTGAGTGAGGTGAGGAGCAGGTAGCAGATGGTGGCTGCTGTGAGCGCAGCCAGCAGATACAAGAGAGGCAGACAGATGGCAAGAGCTCCTGATGCACAGGAAGTTAAACGTTAGCAGATTCCAGAAATTACACATGACTGAATTTCAGACCTGGCAGTGTTTATGCACCTGAGATGAAGCAATAAGCAGTTGTTGAACATGCAACGTCTCAATATATTTGATCTTGACGGTTGAAGGTAGTATTTAGGTGAGAAGTGTCACGTCAACGGACAAAATCCCAATATCTCCTGTGAAAGCCATCCTTTCCAACTGAAACGACAAAACAGAAGAAGCTTTAAAGACAAATGACAGTATTTTGCAAATTCCTCGAAGCATCTTTGAGGTTTATCGACGCCTTTTTGAAAGCCTATTATTATGAAACAAATTACAGCTGAAATTTAATGTAAAGACTCTTCATCAGAATCTTTTTGTTTTTTATAGTTTTTTTAAATACGCTCCATTAAGATCAGTGAAGGCTACACCTGAGACTGACTAGCTGTCCATCAGGGTTACACACACACACACATCTATCTCTATAACCAATTTAGAGACATTGTACCAAGTGCCTATGTAGATTGTGTGAGGAAATCAAAGCACCTCTTGAAAACTCCTCGTATACACAGGCAGAACATTCAAACTCCACTGTGGTATTTAATAACAAAAGTGCGATCATGTCACTGTCATACCATCCTCTGCTCATCCATCCATCCTTCCATCTATCTTCTGCAGCATTTTCTCAAACTAGGGGAAATGAAGACATCCCCAGCTCACTTTGGATGAATCTCTAATGCATGTTTTTGAACTGTGGGAGGAAACTGAAATATCTAAAGAAAAAGTCAGTAATGCACAATGAGAAGATACAAACTCACTACAGTGCATTATTGCAGCCTTTGGAATAAAATGACCACTTTAATCACAGGACATACCAGTAATTAAACAAACAAGGCATCTGTCTCATTTTAGTGTGGCAGCAGAAATATAGAAATGCACAAGAAAGAATGTGATAACAAAAAGTCTGACTTTTCACGTCGAGACAATAAAAATAACGACTGTTTCGTGTGTCTTCTCCTCTCCTCTTCAGCCTCCACCCTATAATCTGGGATAACCAGGGTGTCTGGAGCTGGACGGTGAAAAGAGGGGGGGAGTGATACTGACGAGGAACATCAAAGCAAAGAGAGGAAGGGGAGTGGAAGGGACAGAAGATGTGGGGGCAGAAAGCGATTAGAGCGGTGGGGGAGAGAGTATAGGTCAGGATCAGAGCTGGAGATGGAAAAACACGGCAAGAAAGCAACAGGTCCGAGCGAATCAACATGTTTTAGATTTTGTCATACTCTGGCACGTGGACGTCAAAGTGTGTATGATGCAAATCTTAATTGTGGAAAAAAAGATCAATCGCCGCTTTTGTAGATGATCTCTCCCTGCCACAAATACTGAAAGGTAACAGTCATTCAGGTTGATAGGCGGTGCTGAGAGGCCTTTAGTAACCTCCAGGCTGATTGCTTTATCACAAATACCATCTGAGGACCAGTGGGTAGTCTCCTCTGTCAGTCTCAGAGGACAGCCGGAGACAGTCGGGCTTTTCTCCGGCAGCCAAACCTTCCAATCACACATAATGATTTCCATTTGCAAGCTGCAGGCTGAGGGCAAACTTTTTGGTCTATCTCGACACAAATCATTTCCCCAGACTGAAGCAGAAACAACTGGGAGCTTTTAGCTCGCAGATACGTGGAAGATAAGCGCCTCAAAATCTCCTCCTCGGCTTCTTTGAGCCAACAAACAAGATGTTTTCAAGCAAAGTTCCATCGGAAATGTTAATATTATGGAGCCGAAGCAGCCGCAGTGGGACTGTGGAGTTGAGAGGGGGAGTGAGTAGAGTAATGAAGGAAACATGAAGCAGTAAAGGAGAAGAGCAGTGGAGTGGAGGAGGTAAGATAATGAAAGAAAATGCAACAGGTGAGGAAGAAGGGGGAGGTGGGGAGGAAGGAGGCCTACAGACAAAAAAGACAAGGAGGGGGAGGAGGAGAAAGAGTAATAGGAAAGAAGATGACAGGAAATATGAGTGTAGGAGGGGGAGATGGAACAGACACAAGCAGAAGAGGTATGGTGAGAAGCTGAGAAGGGAAGAGAGAACAGGAGAAACGGAAGGAAAACAGGTAAGAAAAGGAGGAGAGAAACAGAAGTGATGGAGAGGAGGCCTGAAGAAAAATTGCATGTAAATCACTTTGGGTTTCAGCCACAGTGTGTGTGAAACTGAAAGATGCCAAAGTCCACATCAGAACATCTGCACATCAGAACATCTGCTGTGTTCGGCCTCTCCCCTCCTCTCTCCTGCTTCGCTCCTTTCTACTCCTCCATCAACCTCAAAGACAAAACCTTTCAAGCCTCTTCTCCCACGTAAGGTCTTATCTATCTCATGCACATATGAGATCCCATGAAGATTCTCATTTTCTGGACACACGAAACACAAAGAAACAGCTGTCTGTCCAGTGTGAATGCTTTTAAAAATGCACACTGAAAGAAATATGATTTAACTTGTAATATTGACTCAATTGGTCAACACATTTTGTTTGCACCAATCAGCCAATAGGATTAAAAGTTCATCTGTGATATCTTTTGATATCTGTGGTGAAATAACAGCAAAAACAGTTAAGGTCTTGAATAATATAATAAATACAATACTCCCACCTAACATTTACTGCATACCTATGGGATTCAGGCCAGGGTCGAAATTGCTGCAGCAAATTCCAGCTGTCATTGGCTAAAGGACAAGGCACCAGTCTCTATGAATAAATAAGGGAATAAATCATGTACTTTTTAGGGTGTTTTTTTTTTCTCCACAAAACAACCAGAAGATTTGAACTGCCATGAAAGATGTTCTCTCTCAATTAGCCATGTAATTGAATTGAATGGAGGTTAGAAAAAAAACCCATGCAGGGAAGACATGAAAACCCCACAGAGGAAAGTCCCATCCTTGAATAAAACTTGAGTCATGAAGAGAAAATAATAAACACGTCGTTAGCATGTCTCTCTATGCCCATCCATCCTTCAATCCTTCTTCTATACGTCTTTATCCGATTTGAGCCAATTCCAGCTGAATAAAGGCGACTGTGGGTCGAAAACACAAACTCATGTTCACCCCTAAGACCTGTTCATAATCACCAATAAACCTCAAAGGCATGTCTTTGAACTATGGGTGACAATCTAAAGAAAACTTACACATGCACAGGTCTAACACTTAAGTGCCATTCAGATAGTCCCCGAAGAACAAAACTAAGAATATTGTCGGTAAGCTAATTTCCTCCATCGAATGAGTGTTTAGACCAGCTAACAAGGATTTTTCAATAAGTTGCAGTAAAAGGCGCTTTTCGGAGGCAAAACATTGAAGTATAAGTCCATTTATTTCCATTGATGTAATTTTGATCTGTTGTTATGGTTCATCTACATCACGTCTCACTCTGCTTCAGCTGCTTTGTGTCTGTTGGCCTGTTGTTGGACTGTCTTGTGTCTGACAGCGAGCGTCTCGACCTGCTGTCTGTCTCCAGTCCTTTTACTAATCAGCCCCACAGTCGCTCTTTGTCTCCTCCCTGCAGCCCTGTCAGGCATGTGGTCCAATAATAGTGCAGCCAGGTAGCTCAGCCATGTGGAATTTAACATTGTGTCCCAGGGCATGTCGGGCCCCCGGTGGGAGAGTGTGAGTGGACGGTGTACAGTCAGCATGTGGAGGTCGAAGGGGTACGGTCATAGAGCAGATTGTTTTGAAATCATGAAACACTTACTAGTGATAGTTAACAAGACTTTCTTGTTAGACAACAGTAATCTCAGAATCTGAGTTAAGCAATAATAAAATCAAACTGTGATGCTTTTGAAGTCAGATAGACGTGGTTAAAGTTGCAATGAGCAGTTAAGAGTGCTCGTTTGAATAGTTGAGTTGACCAAATTGTCATTATAAGGAGTTTATATTATTGTCATCATGCAAAGCGCTCCAAAATCAAAAACTGTGAACATGTCAGGAATTTTTTTTTTCTTAATTGTAATATTACGTCTTAATAATAAAACTCGGCCCACTGGATATCCTGATTACATTATCAACACAAAAAACACTCTAAATGCTGAAGCAAAACTAAAAAAGTATACAAAATAAGCTTATAATTGCTCATACAAAAAAAAAAAGATGCAAGTACTTCTGCAATTGTTTTTCATATTTTTAGCTAGTCAAGAACAAAAGACATCTTAAACCGAATTCATAACAGTTCTAAGAACATGCATTAAAAGCATTCAGCTGCAGGTAAGTTGCTGTGCAAAACTCTTGTTCAAGTTCAGAAGATTCTCCAGCATGCCAAGAAATGAGGGTTGTATTCCTTATCTAGGAAGATAATGGAACTGAATTGTGGGACTTGATATCATGATGTTGTCGTTTGAAGTGTTGCCAAAAAGAAAAGAAAACTAATGTTTGACCTCTGAAATCAGAGACTTGTTTCCTCAATCCCCCGAAAATGTTCTTTATGTAGGTGTGGAGTTCAGCAGCCCTCAAAGATACCAAATGTGTCATCCTGACTAAAGGAGTACTTTTGGTGTCCAGTGAATCTTTTTTTTTTTTTTTTTAGATTTCTCTCAGTGAACTTAAAAAAAAGAAAGATGTTGAGCATAAGAAAGAGTATATCCTTTATTGCACTCAGTGTATTGTCTCAGGCAGCGTCAGAGCCAGCTGGATCCTCACACATGCCATTAATTGTGGATGTATGTTTTCTTACGTCTCCCTAATCAGATCGTTCCATTACTATCCCTCACAGATAAAACCTCTTATAAAACCTGCGCAATGACATGCGGGCTTTGTATACGAGCCAGTGCATACACATCCATATCAACAGATACATATACTGCACACACACGACGCCCCGCTGTTGCACTTCACATACTTCAGCCTCCCACACTCTTCCTTCGCCCTCTCATCCCTCTTCCTCTCTGAGGACGACCGGTCGGTGGCCGCTGAGGTGGGGGCAGAGTGATTCATGGGCCGGAGCGGAGGAATGTGTATGTGCACCACATGTCTCTTCAATTTTATGTTGTCCATATACACAAGCGCGCGCACACACACAGACACACACAGTTGTGAGTAAGTACATGGCGACAGGTGCAGCCCTGCAGGAGAGTGCATGGCAATGAAGAGGCCCTTGTTAACGTTGGCACCAGCCTCAGCTGTGCCCCGTCGCACCACTGCGGGCTGATATATGGACGGCCGTATGGGACCAGACGTGCCATCGCATTCAGTCACAGTGAAGAAACAAGCACACAAAGTTCGAATCTTATGTCAATAGCAAGTACTCACCCTGATCTGTCTCCAGAATATTGAAACACTTTATTATATAAGGTCAGCTTCATGCATACGGCGAAAAAAAAAAGGAACATATTTTATCTATGATTGCATCTTGTCTTACAGATTTGTTTTTGTTACACTTTCCTTGGGCGGAGTCAGTCGGTTCAGAACTAACTGGGGACACATTTTCTGGAATGAGATATTGCTGCTGAATAGCATTTTTATTGCCATGAACAATTGCATCAACAATTTTCAATTTCCACAGGGACTATCTCTTTGGTACAGGGACGTTCCAGTGAAAAGTGTTCACAGCGCGGAGTCTGAGCCTGACGACCGAGACACTGTTGTTGATCGGGATTTTGGGATCATGTGGGGGCAGAGGCTGAGATATATATCCACCTTTTTACATACTTTATCCACAGTGGATTTGCACTGAGCTGGGGTCTGTCCCACCTAACATTAGGTGAAAGGCAAGTAGATAGTAACACTGCTATGATGCGAGAACGCAGCTGTGCCCATGTGTCTGGTGTTTTTGCTCATTTCACAGAATGACTCGAATCATGGTTGACAGACGTGACTGACGAAAGCCAGCTGTATCAGGGTCTTGGATCAACCACTTTGTGAAGGTAACGCAGTGGTTTGATCATGATGGGACAAAATAAAGCCTGTCCCAGCTGACACTGGGTATAAAGCAGGGACATACAGCCTGAACTGGTCACCAGTACATCATAGGACGGACACAGAGAGACTGTCAAGCACCTAACCAGCCATGAAAATGTGTAGCATCATAACCATGATTGAAATTATTCATATAATACAACAGTTCATCCTGCTATAACAATTTGATTGGACAAATAACACCCTATGATGCTGGAGTGCATTGTCTAAGGAAACCAGAGTAGCCTATCATGTGGAAGTTTGCCTGGTGAATAATCTTTGAACTACCTCTTGGACTTGGACCAATGAATTTTCATTATGAATCCCGAATGCAAACAGCCACACCATCCACTATCCACCTCCTGTAAGTTCGGTGGTAATTTCAAGTACAAATCAACATATTTGTTTTAAATACAAAGTATATATGGCTTACAACAAAACAAACAACAAAATGTTAGGATGTCCTCAATCAAGCGTTGAAGGGTTTTCATCCATTAATACTTGAGTTTCATAGTATCGACAGCTGACAGCATTCAGTCATCACGGAGGAATATTGCGTTTGTTGAGTAAAAAAAAAGCCACTCACCTTCAAAATGTTAGAAAAGGAGTAAAAGCACCTTGGTTTTAGCTCAACATGCACACATTTGTGGGGCTCTAATTGGTTGCAAAAAGATTTAATAAACCAGGGGTTTAAACAATTCTGGCAGCCTTCGGGAAAGACCATTAGGCTTTAAACTGAAGGGAAATAATGAGGTCATGAGGAGGTTGTGAACTTTCCTGATGGTGGTGGTGATGATATAAACCCACTCTCCAGAATGACACATTCCTGCTGACAAATACCTAAACTATACGTTCACACGTGCGTATATTTCTCTCCCCCTGTCTTTCATTTCAGCTCTCTGGGGCGGCAGACGGTTCAGCCGGTGAGTCTGAGACGAGGACAGCGACGGGCAAATGAGCTGATTTGTCAGAGACAGCTGTGTCCCTCTGGGAGCAGGAGTGCTAATAGATACATAAAAACATTCGCACTGTAATTAATATCAGCGAGAGACTTCAGGCTGGTTTATGTTCTGCGTGAACGTGGGCGGCGGTGAGTGGAACTGGGTCAGGTTCGTCTAAAAGTTCAGAAGTGTGTACCGGTGTGTGTGTGTGTGTGTGTGTGTGTGTGTGTGTGTGTGTGTGTGTGTGTGTGTGTGTGTGTGTGTGTGTGTGTGTGTGTGTGTGTGTGTGTGTGTGTGTGTGTGTGTGTGTGTGTGTGTGTTTTCCAGATGCCCTGAGACTCTTTAACGGCGCCAGTATGTGTGTGTGTGTGCGCTTTTGTGTTTGGCCTGAGCACGTGCAAACATTTATGTGTAACCAGAGGAATGCGACGGCGCCTCATTCAGAGGTTTGCTTCTCCGTCCATGTCATGACTCGATGTGTGCACATGTCCGTTTGTGTGATAGTTCAGACAGGATGAGTGCTTTTGAACCCTGCTGATTGTAGGAAACATCAGTATTTACTGCAATAAATCAACTCAGCATGACTTTATTGAGTGCATTGTACACAGACCTGACAACCTCTGACTTGTACACACACACACACACACACACACACACACACACACACACACACACACACACACACACACACACACACACACACACACACACACACACACACACACAATTATTGCAATCACATTCAAAGTCATTGAATTAAGTAGAAAAAAAACTACCGGTACATGTGAAAAAATTCCAGTGAGGATACATTCATTCACAGGCTGTGAGTGTTTCCTATGTAAGAGATGAGATGAAAGAAACAGAAAGCAAAATCAAGTTTTCCAACATGCTTTTTCTTTATGATTTTTAGTAAAAAAATATGGTCAATAACTTTTAAGTGCAAAGTAGATGCTGTTTTACAATTGAATATATGAGTAAAAAGTGTATAGCAAATGTAGCGAGGGAAAGTGAGGCTATTATGTAAAAAACAAAATGTCTTAAATGGGATGATATTGTGAATAAATATGAAATGAATGTTAATCTTTGAGGTCAAAATTGCTGCTTATTGTGAGAAAAATGCACGTGTGATGTGAATGTGTGAGAGTTTCCTGCCTTGTTCCACTACATGTTGCCGGACAGAGTGTTGAACTTCGAGGTGTCTGTGGCTCAGCTGGTAGAGCGGGGTCATCTCTCAGTCCCACTGTTTCCAGACCCAATCGCACTCTTTTTTATATACCGCGATTTCCCCGGGCACCACAACGAAACCCTGTTTGATCCTGATGGGTTTGAGCACCTTGCATGGCATTCAGTACACTTCCTGATGAAACCTTCAAAAAGGATCTCAACTTACTTTTAACAAGTTAAACAGTGAAGCTGAGGAAGTCCATTCAAAACACTGGGTTGCTGCTGAGGGAAACATGTATAATATTTTTGTTTAGATTTTTCTTTACGGTAAATACTCGTCTCCTGCGCTGCCAGTGATTTGACCCATTCTGTATTCGGTTGTGTATTTTTTAAAAATGGACCTCACAAGTGGGATCTGATGGCAGCTTATGTTTGGGGTGTTCTCTGTTATGGTTTTAACAGATGCCTGGCAGCCAATCACAAATATCTTTGGCAGCCAAATCTCAAACATGTATAAATTCACAGTGTTGTGCTCAGATTTGTATCTGACAAGCTCATCAGTCACAGGTGTCTCGTTTCACAACCTCTAACATACGAAATCAAGGAAAAAGATTCTGCATGAACTCGCGTCTGCATTCTGCTTCATCACAGTGAAATCAGTGGAACACCTTGTATTACTCTCCTTCAAAGAGTTCTGGTCTTTGGGGAAAAAACTTCCACGAATGCTTACTGCACATTTTCAACTGCCATGCAACATTAGCGACCAAACTCTGCACCTATACATTCCTGGGCCAATGTGCTGGTTGTCATCTGCAGCTGCAGGACCGCTGGCTGCTTGATGAATGAACCAATAGCGTCCTGGCTATGTGATGAATGGACCAATAGAAGATGATGGATAACAGTGGAGTGAGCGAGGTGAGGAGTCGATCGTGGTCTCGGTGAGCCCTGAAACATGAATGTAGCAGCAAGACGTTAAAATGTGTGTGTGTGTGTGGGGGGGGGGGTAAAGTAAGATAGCGGAGACAGGTGGAAGGAGAAGAGCAATGTGACAAAGTGTTAGTGAGGGGAGGAGAGCTAACAAAAGGAAGAGAGGATTTATGGGCAAAAAGAAAATGTGGACACAGTGGAAAGAAAATAGGACAAAAAAGGAGAGAAAGCCTTGAAGGAAAGAGTCTATGGTTATATGGGCAACTCTGCGAAGACAAAAGCCAGTTCTACATCATGTTATGTGCTTTAGTGGAAATAGTATCAGGATATATATTTCTGGGCTCATTTACAAGACTCACATTTTTTTTGGATAATGTTGTCATCTTGAATGTGTCAGGAATACCACACACGCAAAGAAAATAAAAACTTTTTATGATGTTTTGATGTTCGGCTTAATCCAGCAGTATATATGCTTTGCTTTGCTTTGCTTTGCTTTGCTTTGCTTTGCTTTCCCGTGGTTTTGGGTGGGTAGCTCAGTAATGTAGTGGTTTGCTCTCGCTCTTCACAGTCAGACGATCCCCAGTTCAAGTCAAGGCTTGAGCTCATGTCTGTGTCATCTGCATGTTCTCCATGTGGTCCTCTGGTTTCCACCCAAAGTCAATAATCATAATGATGTTACTGCCTTGGGGGAAGAAAAAAAAGAAGTTTTTATTGAGTTCAAGTGGTTTCAAACTTCACAAGTAGGAAAAAAACATGATGTACATCTGCGGGGAAACTGCTCCTGTGTTTACATTTAATGCAAATAATTGAACATAATGTTCACTTTTGTGTTCATAACAACTGTAACTTGAATGTTTTCCCAGTTTAAACTTGAACTTTTTTTTTCTTTTCAATTATTAAAATCTGAAAGTAACTCAACTTTCCAGTTCACAGCTGGAATACTGGGAATCTCAAAGTCTGTATCATTAGATAACATAAATAATCACCCAGACGTTGACCATTCATAACAAGTAAAAGCATAAGCCATCCAAATAGTATTTTATTTTAACTCATCAACTCATTTTGCTGCCTAAATCTATGTTAGAATTACTGTGGTAATGCTGGTTTACAGAGACGAAGGATAACAATATATATTTAGGGGATTACACTTAATTGTGTCCAGCCAAATCCATTCATCCATCTTCTCAACTGCTTTATCCACCTTAGGGTCAGCGGGGCTGGAACTAATCCCAGCTCCTCATGGGTAAAGGGAGGGTACACCCCAAACAGATCACCAGTTCATCACAGGACAAACACAGAAACTGAAACTCACACTTACAACTTTGCACAGTTTTACGCCTAAACCTCAAATTTGGAGTGACAGATCAACATGCAAGCGCCGAACAGGAAGGCCCCCAAACCCAGGGAATGAAGTTTTAGTAATCCCTTTTAATAAAAAGTCTGACCTGTGTAACTAGAAAATAAAGTCAGAGTCACAAAGTTGTTTGGATTCAATATTTCAAGGTATTTCGTCATAACCATCATTAGATATTCAGCTGGCATGAGGTATTAAAAAGACAGAGAGAAAAAAAAGGGGGAGTAGTGACAGCTTGATGCACTGACTGCATTACTTGTGTGATTCATTGAGATGTGTTGTGAGCATAAAGATTCACTGTCTGCCATAATACCACAAATATGCAGTAAAAAAAACAACCCAACATGACATAAAAGGAAATTTGCCTGGCAACACCACAAACAAATCATCACAAACAAAAAGACTATTTTTGTTCACAGTGAGCTCTAAATCCGTAAAAACAAACAAACCGATGAAAAAGCGATGAAAGAACCGGTGTGAAACATCTCCATTTAACCAAAGAAAAAAAAATCTCCTTTGAACCCATAGCGAAGAGAGATTAAATCCTCTGCCTAAACAGCATCAAAACCGAGGAAGAGGCACGGCATATTTTCAGGTCTCTTGAAGATGTGCGCACAGGTTTTCCAAGCGTATCAAAACTGTTTTCAGCAGCACGTCAGAACTCGGCCAGAGGCGGAGCTGCTCCTGCCAGGGGTGACTGATATTGGTAAATCTGGCTACACGGGGCACAACTTTCATGCCACAAAGAGCCCCATAACCCACGGCAACTTGGCAGGCGACTCGTGAGGCAGCCATGCAGGTCGGGCTCCGGAGAGCTCCGTCAACACAAGCACACAAATTCACAACAAAGGAAGGCTGATTAAAGTGTGGGGCTGTCTGCACACCTGTTCATCCTCTGATATCAAAACTCCTCTGTTGTCACTGTTCACAGCCCTGTACAGTGTTTATCCTCCGCAGTGTGAGGGCATTTGTAAGAAGCACAGAGGAGGATAAATTATAGTCCTGCTGTTTGAAAGTTACTTGATGAGGGAGAACATGAGGGTCCGTTTTTTGTGGGTTTTTTTCAACCTTGTGCAGAAAGTCTTCAAATAAGATAAAGTACCGGGTAGTAATGAAGAGAGGCAGCGATGTGAAAGAAGGAGGGCGACTGGAAGATAAAAGAAAAAAGAATCGGGGAAACATTTATATGAATAGCCTGAGGATCATGAGTGTTCATTCGCTTTTATTTACCTCCTCTTTGCAGATGCTTCATCAATGCATTTTAATACATATAAGCTCAATGGGCTTTACATTAAAAGACGTAACATATGAAACTCGTCTATACTGCTTCACCCAAACCAATGGTTCTGGGAGAAGGTAGGTCACACCATGAACAGGTCACGCCAAGAGACACACAACCACAAACCCCCACTTTCACCCCAACAGGAAATTTACAGTCAGCAATTAGCCTTAAATATGTGTTTTTGATGGTTAGAGGAAATTGGAGTACCTGTAGAATACCCACACACAAAAAAAACCCACATGTAAACTTTGCACAGAAGGGCCATCAAACTCAACCTGTACTTGAACTATGGACATATTTGCGATGATACAAGAGTGCTAAAGGCACTACACATGCAGCCCAGAATACAAAAATTAACTATTTGACAATATTACCCACAATGATAGCAACAATGGCTCAATAAAGAAATACCCAGGATGTGATTATGCAGAGTAGGTTGTGGGATACGCTGCCATCCCTGGACTACATACAGGAGGAATAATTATGATCTCCCTCATATAGTGATTAAAGCGATTTCCTCAGCGGATCAGACACATTGAGCAAACTGCCTTTTGTTTGTTGCCTGAATGCAGAAGTATGACAAAAGATTTCAATTTAATCTAATTTTATGAGTCTTTGGTTAAAATGTGGATTGTTTTATCATTAAATTATTATTATTATTTTTTTCTTCCATCAGAAACAAATACTCCTCGAACAAATGGATGATCATTATAAAAGGAGTGTCAAGTTCATTTTAGTTGAGTAGCCATATACAGAACAGTTTCTAGCTCAATAAAGTGTTGCTATATCCAAAATAAGTTGCCAACTGCAGTAACAATGAACTATTGGAGTTGTGTTGCAATGAATAACTTAACTTGACTCAACCACATTGTTTCTCATCATGCTGCTGTTTGCAAAAACTTCTTGTTTCTTCAGGTACATGATTTCATCAGCCTTCACAGTTCATGTTTTTATCAATTCACATTCACAGTGTAGTTGTGACCCTAAGGTTTATTTGTTAGCCTTAAAATAGGGAGCATTACATCACTGATTTCTCATTGAAGAGATACTGCCATCTATGGTTCAGTCCAGGTTCTCAGTGTTTTGTGACTGATCCCCTCTGAACAAATGAGTAAAAGCTGTTAATTGAATTGAAATTGTTCGTTTTCAATATTCTATTTGTCATTTGAACTCTTTGCAAGGTCCCGTGGGCTGGACTGGACCCTCTGGTGGGCCAGTTCTGGCCCTCGAGATGTACGTTTGACACGTCAGCTCAAAGGGTTTTTGAGAATGTTCACTTTTACAAACTCTTTACTTGGAAGCTCCAGACGATTGACAGGCAAGCAGGTATCGCCTCGCTGCAGTGGATCATCCAGCGGCCAGCGGGTGGCTTGACGTCTTCATCCAGTCCGACTGTACACACACACACACACACACACACTCACACACACACACACACACACACACACACACACACACACACACACACACACACACACGCGCAGACCAGGAATCATTTCAAAGAGAGCTGCAACCTAGGGCATTGGGGGGGACTATTATCCAACTCCTCTCTGGAGTTTCCGTGGTCCTGCCACTGAAATGAGATAAAAACAAACAGTAACTGTAGCCGTGTGTGTGTGTGTGTGTGTGTGTGTGGGTGCGTGCAGTTGCAGAATATTCTTGTGTGTGTCTGCGGCGCTCTCTTGTCTGGTATCAATGGCAGTCACTTAGAGTGTGAGTCAGTGTGTTTACTGTTTTCACAGATGGAGCTCTGACACTGTCTGGATAACTGAGATAAATGACTCGCACTGCAGCTCAGCAGATGGGAAAAACAACAGCCAGACACACACACACACACACACACACACACACACACACACACACACACACACACACACACACACACACACACACACACACACACACACACACACGCACGCACACACACGCACACACACGCACACACATGCACACACGTGCTCGCACACGCACTGTATATGCTCGTGCATTCATATAGCTCTGCGGGTTCTCAACAGAAAACATTGGCACATTGTACACGAATAAACGCGAGGTGACCAGTCGGAGATAAATAGTAGCTCAACATCACTCTCAATGGATTTTGTTGTGTCTGGGGTGAAATGAAACACTTTACCGGCTGATCCATTTCTGCTCCTAATCACAGCAGGTCACAAAGCCACAGGAAAGAGCGGCTACTCATTAGTGGGGAGACGTCAGCTGCCGATTGGCTCGGTATACCACTGATTTCAACCACTGAAGGGAACTTATCTGCAAACAATTACTAGAAGCTTTTGACATGAAGCAAAATAGACAAACTGTGGCCCGGGCCAATGTGGTCCTCACATATGTAACCGATTTTAAAATACAGTATGGTAGCATGAGTGAGTTTTTTTTTTTTTTTTTTTTTTTTTTTTGGTAGCTGTAATCCATCACATTGTCTCTGAATGACTCTCAAAGGTGAATGCTGTTTTGTGGAGGCCACCGCAGCAGGTGGGTTCCCCTTCACTGTGTGTGTCCTTGATCTGCCGGTCAAATGCTGCCCCCATGTGGACAAAGGCAGACTAGCCACTCTGAGGGGAGAGCCCCTACATGTTTTCTCGCTCTCTGCTCCTTAAACAGATTTATCACAAAATCCTGGAAACATAACCACTCTTTGGGATTAATCTAATATTATTGATAATATTTACTTTTTGGGTGTCTTCTAAATTAAAAAACAACAACATTCAGAACCAGAAATACTCTGTAGTTTCATACTCAAAATGATGATGTTAAACCTCAGCTCAGCTCTGTGCTGCTACTGCAAGAAGGAAAACTGAAAACACATCAGCTTTTAGATTTAGATTCCTAGAAATATTTGTTTCCAATGAAGCAACAACTTCCTTCTTTTTTTTCTTGCAGTCACTTCAAATGTAACACCTTTTGAAGAAGTAACTTGCAAGTGTAATCAATTAGTAGTTTCTATTTGCTTGCAATGCTTGTGCTTCTCATACTCAAGGACTGAAAGAGCGGGAAAAAAATGCTCTGATGGGATAACACTTGGCGTTAATTGATGATCCACACATAAATATGCAGACCAGCAGCTGATATTTTACCTCATGAGTGCTTTCACTTCAGCGGATGCTTTATCACATTCAAACTACTCAGAGTCTTTTCAGCCCTTCCATCAAACTCCAATGTCAAATCACTGTTTACTCCAGCTGTCACACTTCAGCTGACATCATGAACACACCCAAAGTGGCACTCTCTCAAAGAGGACCCACACTGCCAATCATCACCTACGCAACCACAGACATTTCATTTCTCTCACTTAAAATTACACCTCACTGCTTTTAGTCACTTTCAGTCTCCTGTCTTTTTTTTTTTTTATGTTCCGTGCACAGCAATCCAGGCTACCTAAACCGCCGATCATCATGTGAGGCTCTCACTTCCCTAAAGGTTCGGCCTATTCGCCATTTTTATTAGAGAGAAAATGAGTCACGTACACGTGGCGTGAATAACCCCGGGTCCAAAGACAGCACACACCAGCACACACCCGTATCAAAACACATTTGAAATATAATTTATTGCACATTTAAAGATCAACATAAAGTGGCACAATACCTATTTCAATCCTGTTACATTGGAACAAAAAAAGAAAAAAAAAGAAAGAAAAGACAAAAAGAAGTCCTTACAAAATGCTCACACCTTTTTTTTAGAATTGTTTTTGCTTTTAGAACAAAATGGCCATAAAGTTGTAGGAATGCTGGACCAAAACTGCATAGATTTATAAAAATCGATGGACATCGAAAAGAATAAGAAGAGACTCGAGACACTTTGTTTTGTTTTTTTTAATATGGCACAGAAAACCCAATCAGACCTTGGCGTTAGTCACACTCGTCATGAGTCTACTGACTTCCACATTGTCCCAGTGGCTTACAGGCGGGTCAGTGTTTCAAAACAAAAGAGGGTTATTTCCCCATCTCAAAAAAGAAAAGCACTGATAATGAGAACATGTTCTCGGAAAACTTGTTAAATATATGTGCGTGAAGCCCAATTCTGAATTGTCTTTTGCAGATCAGAGGTTTCAAACCTCCAGAATAAAAAAAAAAAAGAAAAGAAAAAGAAAGAAAGAAAAAGAGAAGACATTCCTTCAGCCCTGCTTACAGTAGCATCCTATTATTAGTTAAATAATTTGGGAGCAGGCGTGCGTCAATGTAAAAACCCCGGAGTGGAGGTGCAATGAAAGAAAAACTATACAAAAACAAATTACATGATAGTCACAGTTATTTGTTTAAGATACTATTTACATCTTTGACCTCATTTTTCATGTCATACGATCACGTCACAACCCAAAGTCCTTGGTCAGAATAGTTCCAGAATCATCCTCTTTATTGATTATCATTTGATCGTGACTGGGTAATTAATTCGTGGTGTTGGTGGGGTGTGGACCGCCGTCCCCGTTATTGCTGCATGGCTCATGTTCTGCTTTCATGGAATCTGTTGGAGAAGATCTACGTCGTCGTATTTGCGGTCGTACCGTCTGCATTGTAAAGCGAAGCGCTGTGAAATGTGTGACAGAAGAATCAGCCAAATTGAGAGTGGCTTACAAAAAACTAACCCTAAGGAGCTGTCGTATGTACAGTTGGACAGTGGGAACTGGCAGCAGTGAGTACGATATTAAAAAATAATAACTGGATGGCACCAATGATGAGAGGTCTAAAATGATTCCCGTTTGCCTCACATGGATCTTTCATTTAAAGTAAACATACACATGTTGATGTACAGTACAGCATAAATACAAACCCAGCCAATGGTCAAGTACAGCACAAAAGCATGCTAACTGGCTTCAAAAATCAACTCTTCTAGTAAAGTCTCAAACACAGTTTTATTAGGGTTACCTGATCAGAGTCGTACAGTTTCATTAGGGCTGCCTGGTTGCATATTTTATATGGACAACAGTTGTGAAGCGAATAAAAAAAAAAAACCCTCTATGGACTTCAGGGAAACAGCAACAGGTGGCTCTGTCCTGTTCGCTCACTGTTCTGGAGTTTTTTGTTTTTTTTTAAAAAAAGGGAAAACTAAAAAAAACCCAAACCTATCCTTGATAATTAAACAGTATATATATATACAGCAGTATAGAAACATGGTTTGTTTGCACGTTCAGTAGGGTTTTTAATACAATTAGTTTGGCAGCCACAATGTTTGATGAACGATACCTCAAATATGCTTCTGAGAAATTCAAACTGATCTGAATTAAAACTGCCCGTTAGTGCTATTGCAACACTAATTATTATTTCTGAAAGAATCTTTCCAGTTAAATCAAAGCAACATTCATTCAGACACTACCTGCATCAAAAAGATTTTTTAATCGAAATTCGATCCGGCAGGATGCTCAACGTACAGCTTGAAAAGGAAAGGATGGTCAAACAAGAGAGAAAAAAAAGCCTTGAATGTTAATTTAAATCTCCTAATTTTTTTTTTGTATTTCAGAACCTGCCTGTCGAGTGCATCCGCCCTGGCACTACAACAATGGCCATTTCACCAGCCTTGACTGCTGAAAAGTCCCAGAAATCAAAAGTAAAACTGAAGAGTTTGTCAACCGCCGAACAAAAAAAACAAACCTTAAACCACAGGACGTTTGTCTGAGTAAACATAAAGAGAGGGAAAAAAAATGCAAAGTCGAGTTCCAGAGCTGAGTTATTTGGAGACACTTTGAAGAAGCAGCACTTGAGAAAAAAAAAAAAACAAAACCCAGAGAGATACTGAAAGTCAGACAGAAATAGAGGAGAAGAGGCAGAGGGGGAGATAAAGGACGCGAAGAGAGACAGACTTTCCTTTGGCACCTGAGCCACAGTGGCAGTGCTCTTCTGTGGGCGGAAAAGGTACAAGACAAGGGTGAAGAGACGCGACAGAAGAGGGAAAGAGAGGGAGGTTTCACAAAACAGCTCATGCCCGATTGAAATATCCTCCCTTGACCTTCTCTCTTCCACTGGAGATTTGTTCTTCCCCCTTCTTGCTCCATCTGTAGATCCTGATTTGGCTCCTCCCACATCAGTGGCACCTCTCAAAAACATCCACCCGCGAGTTTTAGTCACTCGGTTCAGTGAGAGCTGGAGTCGGTCCAGCTGGAGTTCTCCTTTACGGCGCTGAGCCTCTCTTTCTGCGGGAGAACTGGAGTAAACGGGGAGTGCTTGCAGAAAGGAGGTTCTCCGGGTGCGTTTTGTAGCGTTTCCGTTTCCTCGGATTTGCTTCCACAGAAGACTCTCTGGTTCCTCACAACTGAGATTCACAGGTTCAGATCCTACCACAGGCGCTCCCTCTGAGGTCGGTTAGTGCAGATCGTTCTGTGCTGAGGCCCATCCCCATCCCCCCCCCCCCCACCCCTAAATACCCCAACCACAGGTTCAGCTCAGTGTGTGGTTCTATAGGTTCTCCCCAGGCTGATACTGGGGTTCTGTGGAGGTGAAGTAGTCCTCTAGGAAGCCCTGCAAGTACTCGAATGTGGGCCTCTCCTCTGGATCCTTCCTCCAGCAGGAGAGCATGAGCTCGTGCAGCGAGCTGGGGCACTCTGCCGGACAAGGCATCCTGTAGCCGCGCTCCACCTGGTCGAGCACCTCGCGGTTCACCATGCCTACCGAGAGAAACGGTGAATTAGCTCTGAAGATGCTAGAAGGTGCACAACTTGTTTTTATCCTGAGACCTCGGGGTAAATCAAGTGCGTTTTTCTCTTGATGATGCGCCAGCGCAACATTTGTTGGTTACAGTGCATTTAGTCTTTCAGACAATAAAGAAAAATAAAAGCTCTCATGGAAGGAGTTTGGCAATGTGTCTCTAGGCCTCAGTGGGTTAATTGAGTATATCATGTGGCTTCAAGCAATTTAGGCCTACACCATCAATTATTTAACATGTAGTATCTCTATAAACATGTATATTTGTTTTGTCAATAAACAAGTGAAAGATATAAAACAAAGTGGCCAACAACGTGCAACACACCGACCTTTATCTATTATCCAAACAAACATGTCAATCCCAGAGACAATAAATTAAGACACTTGTATGCAAATTCACACATTTAAAAAACAAAACAAAAAAACAACTATTTAATGTCATTGAGGGTTTTCCTCAAATTAAAAAAAAAACCTCACCAGAGGAGTTTTTACAATTCTCTGATTCAGTTATTCGCTACCGTCTCTGTAAGTGTCGACCGACATTATCCTGTCTGGGACAAGTTTCAACTTCTGGATTTTTAAACAGTCTTCAATAAATATGTATTGATTTTTGTTTGGCCTGCTTAAATAAAGCACTTTTCTCAACAGGGCAGGGCCGGGTGTAATTTGACACCAGCCTCATTGTCGTTTCAGTTGTTCAGGGCAAGGCGGGCTTTTTCCAATGACTGATGATGATGATATTATAGTTTTTTTTTTTTTTAAAGAACATGAATATTTTCTGCTGATGTAGGAAGATGCAAGGAATTTTGGATGTAGTTTTCACCTGGATAAGGAACTCTTCCTTTAGTGGCCAGCTCTGTGAGCAACACCCCAAAGGACCAGACGTCAGACTTGATGGTAAAACGGCCGTAAAGAGCTGCCTCTGGTGCTGTCCATTTTATTGGGAACTTGGCTCCTAAAGATTTAAACAAATTAACCGTTAAATGCACAAAAACAAATATGAATATACACGCACACGTCTTCTTGGAAATATTCACTCTGGGAGTGACTATTTTGTGGGTGAAGTGCAAACTCACCCTGTCTTGCAGTGTATTCATTGTCCTCAATGAGTCTTGCCAGACCGAAGTCAGCCACCTTACACACCAGGTTGTCGCCTACCAGTATGTTGGCAGCACGCAGGTCTCTGTGGACATAGTTCATCCGCTCCACGTAGGCCATACCGGCGGCAATCTGGAAGGTGAGAGGACAAAGACGTCACGGTTTTATGGCCGACCGTGAGTCACATAGCTCAATAACCTTTGAAAACGTCTGTAGTCTCACCTGAGCGGCCATATCCACCAGCTGAGGCAGACGAAGCAGTTTCCCAGCTTCCCCTTTAAGGAAGTCCAGCAAGCTGCCTGCGAGAGGAAGGTCAATAATATTGTGTTGGAATGTGTCAAATTATAGTTGCCAAATGATTAACTGTCAATCAAATTATTAAACCAATCACCATAAGCTGTAAAACGAAATCTAAGAACATTGGAAATACGGTTTTCTAAAAGGGGAAATTTACATTTGTAAGAAATTATCGAATTGATTTAAATTGATTTCGCTACCTTGGCTCATATACTCCGTTACAATGTAGATGGGCTCCTCGGACACAACGGCATACAGCTGAACGAGCTTCTCGTGCCTCAGCTTCTTCATGACCTGTGCTTCCTGGAGAAAGGCTTCTGGAGACATGGTGCCAGGCTTTAGTGTCTTGATGGCTACCCGCGTTGTGCCATTCCATGTACCTGTCCAACAACAGAAGCACAGTCACCTCATTATCATACTGGTACAATAAAGCACTGTATACACCACTGGGAATGGGCCACTGTTTTCATATACGAGTCGGGATTAGATCAGATTAAATATTACTTGCGTGGAGTCATAAAACAGAATTGTCCAGTTTTCAGGATACAGGGCACTACACAATGGGATTTAATTCCGACGTCCTATCCATTCAAATTTGACGCAGCTGTGTCCTGTGTGAGGGTTTCTTACCCATCCAGACTTCTCCAAAGCAGCCCTGTCCCAGTTTAAGGTCGAGGCGTAGGGACTCTCTGGGAATCTCCCAGGCATCCCGGGCCAGTCCCTGGGTCTGAGGCTTGGCCACGGGACAAACGTCTGTGAGAGCGTGGCACAGCCCATCAGAGTGCTCTGAAGGAGGGACAAGGAGGAGGGGGGGGGGGCGAAAGGGCATATTAAGAGCAAGCGTGTCATGAAAAGGTTAACTCGGAGGGCCAATGCCTGTTGTTAGCTGACGGGGAGCAGCTGTGACTCACTGCGGTAGTGGAAGACTAGCTGCTGGAGGCTGGTGAACTGGGTGCGAGAGGTGATGTAGAAACCTCCGCTATCCAGCTTCCTGATCTTGTAATGTTTAACATTCAGGCCTTTGGTGTTATCATAATCCAACACTGACAGACAATATGCCCCTGTGAACAAGACAGGACAACAGACAGAGACAGGTTAGAACAATAAAGGCGGCTCTGGGCATGTGTGACAGCTGCGTGTTGAATTTCCTCGCAGCTGTGCCTCTAAACTCCCTGTTGGCCTGTATGAGGTCCACTGATACCCAAACTAAGCTTTCATGTCCTTGTCCATTTTGTCCATTGCACAGTAATGTGGGATTTGACACAACTTCATTATCTTGTTTTGGGCAAAAGCTTAAAGAAAATCAGTTCAAATAAATATGTTACCATAAAATATAGTTAATCTTTGAGTCAACAGCAATAATACAATAAAGAATTCAAGCTCTTGGAATATAATGTGTTTTCACAAAAAGGCTGAACTGACTTGGCAAACCTGGGCTCTACGGGGAGGCTGTTAGCAGAGAAAGAAGATTAAAAAAAAAAAAAAAATCAATCCTCTTTGATCTGGAGTTTTGCTCACTGATGTTCGCTTCTCTTCCCACGTCAGAGAAAATCTCTTGCAAGGGAAGACCTGCTCAAATTATGCCCAAGCACCTCCAGGAAGTCAATCCCCTTACCTATCACAACTCTGTCATATTCAGGAGCAAAGAAAAACCTGCTTAAAGTAAATTCTTTATTGTGGTTATCTTTATTTGTTGACTCTAAACGGTGTTCGCATTTCAGCTGTGCAGCATTATTGTCAGTTTACAGCATTTTATTCCCCTTGTGAGGGGGAAAAAATGCTTGCAATTATTATCGCAGCCATGTCGATGTGGATCACAACCGATATGATTTAAACAATCTACAGCATGTGAGCAGCATGGCTCAGCCCATATCTGTCACACTGTGATCTCCACGTTGGACATCTAATACAGAACACACCCAGAGGCCACTGCTTCTCCTGCCAATGCTCCTCCCACCAATCCTCCCCCTTTTCCTACGAGTCTCCCCCTTTACAGTTCATCCCTCTCCTTCCCTCTTCTCAGTGTGTGTGTGTGTGTGTGTGTGTGTGTGTGTGTGTGTGTGTGTGTGTGTGTGTGTGTGTGTGTGTGTAGGGAGAACAGAGACTTATAGCCGCAGGGAAATCCAGCACCCTCCTAGGCTGACCTAGTTCTGGCATAGTGATTCACCCCTATCCATTCACAAGCCCAGCCCACTCCACTCTTTTCCATTTTCCCCACACTTCCTCCAAAACAACCCCCCAAAGAGCCCACCGACGTCACAGGGACTCGCTCTCAGTGCAGACTTTCACAGAAAGATGCAAAACTCTGCCACGAGCTCAAGAGAACAAAGATATGGCTCCACGGGCCCGTGAGAAAGTTAACAAATGACTTAATTACAAGGTTCTGCCTCGTTCAAATTGAGTCCCTAAAGATCTACCCATTTCAAAGCAATTCACTTCTGCCGTGCAGAGTAAAGCTCCAGGGACCCAGAAAAAGTGCTCTTTACTTCCTTTTGTCACACAATTTAAAGCAGGCACAATTTAAAAAAAGGCTTAAAAAAAAAAATCAGACATGCTTTGTGAGGAAAATTTGGATAATTTAAGTGTTACTCAACGACATGGTGCACTACCAGGAAACACAATCACTGATCATCATACAACTTAATTAGTGCAGTGACTCATGATTCTTTTCAAGAATATTTTAGTAGCATCAGCAGCAGTCACATCAAATTAATTACTAATAAAAAGAAATAAAAAGGATTATCAATGTTTTGGAGCTCAAAATTATGTTGTTTTTTTACGGTGCCTGCTTTGTCCCATGACATTTAAAAGCCTGAAGATATTTAGGCTTCTAATGGCAGTAGAAGTCTTCCTAGATTACTGGGATGTTGCCTGATGCTAAGCTTCTTCTCATTCAGCCTCAATATTTTGTTCATTCGCTATCATTCTAACCATCATTCTCATATCAGCTCGTTTCACTTATGGTCTGTGGAGTGCTGGAGCCAGTCCGAGCAGACTGTGGACAAGGCCAAGAGGCAACCTGCACAGATTGAGAGACGTTCACTCCAACGAGGCAATTAAGCTCAAATGTACATTTTTGGAATGTAGGAGGAAACTAGGAGTCCAAGGAGTACAGGGAGAACATGCAAACTCAAGCACTACATCCTCACAAGGGCCCCTTCTAAGTGATACCAAGATTCGTTTGCCTAATTATTTATTGTTAAACAAATCTTTAGCAATGCAAAGGTTGAGTCGCACCATCTAAATCTTGCAATGCATCTTCAGCTTATTTTTAATAAAACAAATCTTCATAACATTTCAAACCAGGGTGTTAAAAAGTCACCTGGACCACATATAGAAATAAATTATCCTCGCCAAAAACAATCTTGCTAAGTGATTTTCTCCCTCCCCCACCCCTAAATCCTCCAAATAACCGTTTTAATGGGTTATTATGAAGCGGTGCAGAGGATGGCACAGGAGGTAATTGGTCTTCGTAATGGCTCTTTGATAATGACTGAAGCCCCTGGGGTGATGCAAATGTCCGCTCTCTCACCTTTAGTGGTCTCGCTCTCTCTCACCAAGAAGGTTCCTCGTCTGTTCTGCAGGTTCAAGAGGAGCCTCTCTGAATCACGGCGAGTGATCTTCCCAAAATACCACCTGCCAAAGTGGGCCACAGAGAGTACCGTCAGTTAGCAGCGAGCACTGAGCAGCGGGAGCGGGCAGAGTTACACCTGTATGAAAATAGAGTGCCGGCTCACTGTGCATTTAACGTTAAACGCGGCCTGGTCGCCATAACATCTTGGAAGATACAGCTACATTCAGGCAGGACACTGAGAACTTCTTTCACATACAAGTAGGGAAAACAAACTTTAAGGTAAACAGTGGCAGTGAAAGGAAGAGGGTAACGTACTCTTCTGCCTGGATGGAGTCAGATGGAGCCACGTAGTTGCTGGGGATATAACCGCTCTCGCCTGTCGTCAGGGAGCGAGCGAGCCACCAGTCTCCTTCTCTGTGGCGCAACAAGAGAGGGAGAGGGAGAGAAGGACAACAGAGTCAACCAGAAACAAAACACCTAATCAGAAACCACATTTCTTAGTTTAAAATATTTGATTGAGATACTATTTAAAAAAAAAAAAAAAAAACAACCCGATATTTAAAGGAGAACAGGTACTTGAAAAATTATATTTATCATCTGCTGATTCAACTTCACGATTGACGTTTACATTTTAAATATTTGGGCCCTTTATACCCTTTGATTTTTTCCAAACTCTATAAATCGCATGTTTATCCCAGGTCAGAAAATCCTAAATATACAGTCCAAAGCTAGTTAATGACTTTTATGCGTTATATCGTCCCACGCTACCTTTTGAAAGCTCTTTCATAATCTCTCTTGATTACATCGTGTCCCTTCTCTTGGAAACTTGTTTGTTATGAGGAGTCTAATTACTGATTACTGGCGGAGTCGTGCGTCTCCGTATGAGGTTTTCCTAAAGCGGGTCGTACTTGTTCGGCTAAGTTTTAGTATCACAGCCCAGGGTCACAGAGGAAGATCGTTTTTGTCATCAAACTGCAACACATGGTTATCAGCCACCAGCCTCACAGTAACTTCCTTCTTTTAACTTTTCGCGAGTTTATAAAAGCAATAAACGAGCCGTCACGCAAATTAAGCAAGTTAGCGAAACTATGCGATGTAAAACTGAAAGTTAGGACAGCTGAACAGTTATTCCAAGCGGTAGTAAAGCTTAATCAGAATATCTGAAATTCAAAAGCTCTTTTAATCTTAAATGAAGTCCCAACTCCAATCAAAATGTTTACCAGGCAGGCAGTTAAAACAAAACCTGCATTTTATAATGTCTTTGTACTACTGCTTCAAGCATTTATTGTGTTAGGGACTCTCGCTTAGTTTGTGAATTACTATGTTTTATAAGCCAGAGAAAATACGCTTTGTTCTTTTCGTTTCATTAGGAACAACATTTCATATTTACACATAACGCCCTAAATAAAGCACAAAAAGGAAACTGGGGTTTACACACCTACATTCACGGGACATGAAGAAAATGTGTTAAAAAGAGGAAACTGATAGAGATAAGCAACCTTTTGTTCTACTTTTAGTTCCTCACTTCTGTTACTCTCCAAACTCTCATTGCATTAGTTACCAGGCAAGACGGGGGCAACGGATTTATTAATTCATCACAATGAGTCTGATCCACGCAGTAGCAACGGGACTGTGAACAAAAGGTTGCATTAGATGTTTTTCTTTCTTTTTTTTTTTTATTGCATTAAATATTACTGACCTGAAGCTGTACTTTTTCCTAGGAGAAACCAAGAAGCATGAGAAAGGAAGAGAGAGGGAGAGATAACAGACACAGCAGACACATCAAAACACAGCAAGGAGACACAGCAAGGCAAGCAGCACAGCACAGACAGATAGCAAAGGAGCTGCATAAGCTGAGGGACTGCACACTGGGGCTGGTGCAACTTCCATTTCCCATTTTCAGAATTGTTTATACTATATTTATTCATTCTAACCAAAGAGGATTATGCAAATGTCCGTCATTTATTTTCCATTAATTACTGAATCCTCACTGTAGATTCTCTCAGATATACTCCCGACAAGTTCAAATTCACGAGTCGAATTAAGATTTACAGAAAATCCAATCCCCAGAGTTCTCTTGTGTGATGCAGATATTGCACAAAGTGTAAAACTCAACTCTGTTTTTCAGCCCCACTATGCAGTGCAAGACTGGAGATAAAGAGCAGGAGACCAGACTTATGGCAGGAAATTATGGACAGTGCTTATGGGGAAATAAAATAACAACATTGCTCCTATTTAAAAACACCTGCATGAGAAATACGCTTCACGTGCTTAAACTTCTATACTGCAGCTTTGCTGTAATCCTTCATCTCATCAGCACAACACAGATAATACGACAGAGGTATGATTGAACCGTGTCCGTGTGGAATAAAAGAGCGTGAGCAAACATCCCTGTATGACAGCCGCTCTATAAAGAATATAATGACGACAGTCACTCAGGAGAAACAGAATACATTAGCAAAGTGCCATTTTTTTCCCCCTCCTTACTTTTAGTAAACATATGGAGAGATTCTGTCACTGCGTGTGTGTATTTGTCTGCCTAAATGCATGTACGCGTTCAGATTCATCCACGCCAACGTGTGCGTCAACAAATCTGTTCTTCTCAAAACAGTTGTGGCACCAGAGTAGGACGGATGACGGCTGATGCCTTACGTGTTGTTGACAATTTGCAGCCGGTCGCCTTTCCTAAAGGTCAGATCAGACGCCGTCCGTGACTCATAGTCATACAGTGCCACAAAAGTAGTAACACCTCCTGCAGGAAACCACACAAGCAGACGCACACAAACACAAAAATATTCATTTAGGAAACAATGGAATTAAAGACACTAAATGGTAGTGTGCTTCTCTTGCAGCGCCAACCCAAATTACCTACAGTGATGCCGGCCTTGCCCTTGAATCAGCTGCGTCAACATTTCAGTTCTACATGTAAAGTTTTTTGCCGCTGCTCTGTATTAATATAAAACAATTTACCAATGCCTAATGAAAATTATTGACATTCAGACGGCTGGCGACCAATAGTGCTTGAAGGACAAAGCCATCGCTTTAATGTTTCTTCCATTTTCTGCGGTGCTTTCCATCCTTCCCTTTAATGAACCTGCGATTCGAACCAGGGAATTCCTGAGCCAATCATCGATCGGCTCATTAGATGAGCGGCAGCAGAAGGGATGAGAGGAGCAGGGCCGCTCTCTTAATACCGAGGCATGCCTCTGCTCTCGAGATGGAAGAACATTACCCCCAACCATCTGTCGGGTCCAGACACATCACAGCTTGAATATCACGGAGAATCTGGACAGTGTGGCGCGTTAGACGTCAAAGTCAAAGTGACGCCTGGCTGTTTGATGGTGGGAAAAACTAACAACTTTCAAGTCTTCCCTATGTGTGAATGTGACTCGCTGGAGAGAAGTCTTCACATTCTTGCTTTCTCGCTGCACACTTTTCGTGGCCTCACACTATTAAAAATACAAGCAAATCTGGAGGCTGTCACAGGGACAAAGGGCACATCGGAAACCATTAAATCAGCTTCTCTTCATTCACACAAAAAATTCCAAACAGACAAAAGCAAAAATAGAGGGAAAACCATCTCGATGCAATGAAAGAAACCAAGAGGAAGCGACAAAATCTGCAGTCCAGCAATTTGTGTTGTAACTGTTGTAAGTAAAGTGCTTTTCATCAATACAAATTAAGTATTGCACTGTATTCTCTTCCCAAATTACAGTCTCCTTGTTAACCCAAGTTGTTTCACTTAATCATGCTTGCTGGTTAGACTACGTTTCTAAGTCACACATTAGTGTAGACGTTAGGACTCTCGCTTTCATTCAAGTCTGATCTTATCGGCTTATCTGTGTCCATGTTCTTCCTTTGGATACTGAATTCCCTTCCCACAGACTAAAGACATGAGTAACTCGTCAGGTTAGTTTGTGACTCTAAATTGCCCGCATGTGTGAATGCGTGACAGATTTTCTGTTTCCATGTGTTGACCCTGTGATGGGCTGGTGACCTGGGTGTAGTCAGAGTGCCATTTGTCACCAGTCGGCTGAAAACCGCTCCCTCGTGACCCTAAATTAGATAAAGTCAGCTGGCATGTTTCTCTTATTCTGCCATGCATTCCTGTATATTCTGACTCAGTGAGTTTCAACAGGAGGATCGTGGCTTGCTCTCGACAAAGACAGGCTCATCACTTAGACACAATTAAGTAAAAATGCACAAATTAAAGCTGCACCAAATAAACATGCACACCACAAAATACCATACTGTGACTCATCATCAACTTCATTTGACACACTGCCTTATGTAAATAAAAAAAAAAAAAAGGGGTTTCCTACCTGATAGAGGTCCTCTATGAGGTGACGTGACAGTTCCCGTGTGGTCCACCCCTCCAAACAGAGCCAGCTCGGGGGTGTTCGTCGGTGCATGCTGGTGCTGCCCTTGATGACCTCGCCTGCCTGTCCCCACAGCAGGGCTCCTGTTGGGGGTCTGGGTCTGCTGGGCGGGGCCCAGGTGGTGGAAGTGCCCGCTGTCGGAGCCCGTGCCTATAGTTCCGTCCAGGCTCATGGAGCGCTGGCCCGGCTCCTTGGGCTTGCTCTTGCCCGCCCCCATGTGCAGACCTGGGGTGGGAGCCAAGGATGAGTAAGACTGCAGCACTAGTGATGGCAAAACAAAACAAAACATCCAAACTCTATATTTAAATCTATGACATCAGAAGTTTTTGGAGATGCATTTTCAAGATCAAAGTTAACTTCACTGACATTGCACATTTTGATCCATTGAGCCGTCTGAACACACATGACATGATCAGTCACATTCACACCTGTGTTATTGTGATCATTATAGTGAATGCGAGTAATACTAATAAGCAATTTTACTTTTAAATTCATCAATTACAATGTGGTTGTTAATTCTGAGGTGACCTCTACCATCATACAAAACCCACGGGTCTTCTTTTGTCTGGGTCGTAATAACTTACGTCAGACATGGCAATCAACTGGATGAAAGTCCACTTTTAAACTCAGAATATTCATAAGAAGTCTCACACACACGCGTCCCATAACAAGTCACACCAAGAAATTAAAAGTAAGATGCCAGTGTAATGTTTTTTTGTTTACTTATTTAGTAAAGAAATATGATCCTTAAGAAAGTATAGCATTAAATTAGGTAGAGAATCAGTCCCTGTGAAATCAATCAAAAATGTTACGTGTTGCTTAAAAAGCTTCTATTCATTCATCAAACAGGCTGTGGCCCCTTTTCTGTTGATAGTTGTTCTCCTTGCTCAAACAGAAATCCCCATTAGTAGTGCATGTTGCAAGCGTCACGTCATTTTCCAGAGTATCCCCGGAGCATCCCCAGTCCCAGTATTGTTTACATGCAAAATACTCCACAAACACCACATGCATGTGTTCAAGGTCATCCCGACACAATTCGATCCGTTCAAAATCAATAAGCATTTACAAGGACAACCAACATCAAAGACGTTGATCTGCGGGCTGCACCGACGGCTCTGGTAATACTGAGGAACTTGACAAGGACACGGACGTTTCAGTATTCAACAGGCAACTATTCGGCTGCTTCTTCATCCTGTCCCGGTGTTGAACGCGTCTGTAATGAGCTGACGAGCGCAACAAGTGAAGAGGGTCGCCGTCATCATGAGGGCAGGCGAAGACGAGGCATGCTCCGACAGTCAAGTGCACCCACAGAAAAGTTGGAGTGCCTTGTTCATACACCCAAGTCCGATCCTCGCCTGCGGGCATTGTGGAGTGACTCACTGCGAGACCAGCTATTTTCAGGCCAGCTGAAACGGAGACAGTCACACACACACACACATGAAACAGCCTCATTCCTTTGTGAATAGAGGCGCTCGCAGTTCCAGACAGAGTGTATGCATGTGCGTAGGTGTGTGCGTGTGCGTGTGTGCGCGCGTGCATTTATGTGCATTAGCAGCTGTTCGTCGGTCTCTGGGAAACGAGGCTCAGTCACACACTAACACCCGAGCGCAGTTGTGTCTCACATCCTTTTTCCAAACACATGCACGTATCCCTGCGAGTGTTTCCAACACAGTTGCGCGAGACTGACAGACACGACAGAGGAGGTTATTAACAGACGAGGAGGAAGGAAGTGACAAACGGCTGAAACAAAGATGAGTGGGTGGTTGTCGTGTGCTGCAAACGGACAGCTGAAGCTCGGTGGGTGTTTTTGAGCGCGACGTGTGAGCAGAGCATAATTACACAGGTATGGGAATTCTCAAAGACATGGTAGGATGCCACTGTGGAGATGTGTGGGCGTGTAAAGCCGCGGAGGGTTCACGAACGCACTTGAGCGCGAGTGATTTCAAGCTCTCGTACAGTCATGCAGGCTTTGATTCAACTCCTGCCAGGATGTAATCTGCACACTGGGGGGGGGTTACCATATCCCACGGTGCAACACTGAGTCAGACAGAGATGGGTTCAGAAGGATGGACGGGTGAAGAGTGAATTGTGTGAAGAGTAAAGCACTGTATTTGCCGAGCTGGCCGGAAAAAAAAAAAAAGTGCTTGGTACTTTGTGTCCAGTTGCTTGTGCCGGTACTTAAAGGATCAAAACCTCCGAAGCTGACTAAACACTTCCCATCGCAGTTCAAGCTGATTTTAGGCGCCGACAGGACCACTTAGAAAACAGATATTTTTTGCCAGTCCAAACAATTAATACACGTTAAGCAATGAAATCTGAAGCTCCACGCAAAACTGCTTTAAGCCGGGTACCCAGTGGAGTTCATTGTGAACCACAAGCTGCAGATCGACCCTTGAATTAAGAAAATAAATGCGATATGCGTTTTAAAAAGAAGTCACATTACGCAAGCGTCGCACACACTGACCATTGGGGGGAAATAGTTCCAGAGCTGGATTCTTCTTGAGGATCTCATTGCAATTGAGGGATAATAATCCCAGTTCAGTCTAAATGAAAAATGTGAAGACGATAAAAAAATGTTTTTAAAGCTGAAATACTGTTTGATAGAGGTATTAAAAACACTAAACAGGGCCATATATGATTCTATACTTACAGATGTTGCATAACATCAGCAAGAACTGACAGACACTCACTGTGGAGTATTATTATTATACATAGCATTATGTGAATATGTTAGTTCTACAGAATACATTTCTGGGCTGTGCAATGTCATAATGCTCAGATGAAAATGGGAACACAGTTTTAAGTTACAAATTGGATATTTCGTCCGATCAGCAATTAACAAAAGGAGGTAGGAAGAGAAAATGTGGACAAAACACAAGCCAATACTGTCCGACCTCACCATCACTGACACATCTCGGCATTTAGGCTGGTCTCACTAAACTGGATTCTTTTAATTTTCCTCTGTTTTGTATGCTTGTCCAGATGCGATGTAAGGTGACCTTGAGAGCTACATATTTCTACTCATTTTTAGATAATGTTCCACAGCTTTGTGGTTAGATAAATGAGATGGTTCGGTCATGTATGTAGGAGAGATAATGGCTACGTAGGGAAGACGATGTAGAAGATAACATTGCCGGGAAAGAGGAGAGAAGGAGTCATAGAGCGGAAGGTTTACGGATGCAGTGAGTGAGGAGGAAATGGGAATCTCCTCTATGGCAACCATTAAAGAGAAACTCATCAACTCATTTTTCAATCCATTATAACTCGGTTTAATACCGTCGACCTGAACACAGTCTGCTTTCAGTCTAGTTGTATTCAAGTTCAGATTCTAAAGAAACAAATAATTTCCTCCTGGGATTATCAAAGCGTTTATTGTGGCTACAGCTACTTGCACACATATCTTTTGCATGCCGCAACTTTCCCTTTTATTGGTAAACAGAGTGTAGCGAATGTGGTTTCGGCACGGAAAGTGTTTCCTCGCGGACAGAAAGGAAAAGCACTTGGCAGAGGAGGGCAGTTTAACCCGTTTCGGGCTTTGATTAGGTCTGAGATTGATCGCGGGATGGGAAAGTGATTAATCATTAGAATTAATCTCACACTGATGAGGAGGGGCAATGATCCGTACAGTCGGGTCCTTGGAGAGCCACAGTGGACGCAGCGTCCAGTGCCGACTCTGGCGCTCTCCAGGACGGACACACACACACACACACACACACACACACACACACACACAGCTCTTGAAAGCCTCAGAGGCTGCACATGTAAACAGCGGGGTTGGCTGTAGCAGAGCCTCACGCCTCTCCTAATATGGTGCCACCGGGCCTTAATATCAATGGGTGTAAATACCAATGTGATATAAAATGAGGGATAAAAGGAGGCGGGATGATGATTCAGCAACATTGATTTAAGTGCACTGGACACATACAAAGATACACAAGTATAAAAAGAAAGGGGGGGGGGGGCTCCAGGATCTTGCAAAGATGGCAGGCCAGGAGAACTTTTTTTAAAGGAAAAATATAAGAAAGAGACAAGGAAATGTTTCAATATGAATGAGGTTTTTTTTTTTCCCCATAGAGCAGGAGGACAGAGGAATGTGGGAAAGCAGACTTCACCGCAGCGCTTCGACTGCCAGCGAATGCAACAGGAACAGGCACCTGAGCAGCGGGAGGGCGGGATGGGGGGGGGGGGGGGGGGGGGGGGGGGGGTGAGGAGGGAGATGAAGGAGGAAGGCAGGCAACAAAGACGCTTTATTTTCCCGGTTTTTACAGGGGCGAAAATCTAAATCTCTTTCCGACAGACACTCCTGCTACTTTGCGCCATGAATTGCATGATCACTAATATTAATTTAGAGCTCACAAGTGACACGAGTTCCATCATTGCATTATGGGTGTGAGTAGTTTTCTCACTTGATTTTCTTGGACTTTGGAATCGGTTTTCTTATGTACAAATTCCCTTTAAGTTATGTATTACATGGTTTCAAATGGCAAAAAAAGAAAAACAAAACAAAGGCATGCAGACTGTGAATAAACCTTTCATGTTGGTGGAAGAGAGATTCGAGGATTAGATAAGGATGGAGGCAAGTATAGGTTTCCTTCAAAGGCTGCTTTCCGAGTGGTATTTACTGTACCTCAAGATCACAATGAACGTCATGCGCACTTCAATATTGACACAACATTTATCACTAACCGGTGCATTTCTCACAGCCTCAGTGCTGGCTGAATACTTTCAAATCCATATCTGTACATGGAGTAAATACTGGGCGTGAGAAGAGTTTTATTATAAAGAGAAAGTAAGGGGGGGGGAGAAAAAAAATCCTAGGTACCCGAGAGGAATGCTGATAAATAAAACTGAAAAGTCCTACAGGCCTTGAAACCACATCACGTATGACCATTACTTGAATTAGGTGTGTGTACCTGCGCTCTGATGTGACCTTCCATACAGTCTTGATAAATTCACTGGAGGAGTCATCCTCTGCTCTAATTATTTCGTCTGTGGCATCTGTGGAAAGCTTCAACGTGATTCCACAGTAATGGAGTTTAAAAAGCGAAGGTTTATGCCTCATGACCGCCTTCTTATTTTCACAGACATTCATGACCACCACATTCGGTGGATTCCTTGAGGTTTTCCCCTCAAGCGCCACAGCTGGTGAAAGCTTTGCTTTATCCAGTAGAATATCTCGACATCTCGCTTCAAAACTTTGCATGAATTTCTGTGAAAACATTTATTTTTCTCAAGAGAATCAACCTGACCAAGTCTGTCTCAAACTTTTTCCTGTAGAGGGCCACCATGAAGCCCATGCGTGTGTGTGCGTGTGTGTGTGGGTGCGTGTGATTTGCCTGTAATTTATCAGAAAATGTTGTGACATTGTGGCAAACAGTGGAACTTCAAGTAGAAAGGTGCAGAGTGCAGGCAGAGTGTCCTGTAACGCCACATTGCTTCTGTTTACACTGGGTAGTAAAATCCCTGTGATAAGCCTTTAACCTTGTTAATCTGTTACTCCAACTTGACTTCCTGGATTGTGTTTCACCGTCCCACTGCCTTCTTCAACACAAAGGCTGTTCCTGGCACTGTTTTGATGCAGCAGTTTTTCTCAACCGCGACAACAAACCTTTTCGAGAGGAAAAGGTGAAGAAATTTAATCGTGAAAGGAAATATGTATTTCCTGTATTCACCCGATACAGCCTACCCAACACCTTTCAACATCACATATGGACAAAAGCATCCTTGTTGTGCAGTTTCCCTGTTTGAAATGTTATTATACACTATACCGACACAGTGAGTGACCAAACTCTGTGACGTGTCGTCCATGCTGCTAAGTGCCCAGATAGAGTCTTCATCACTCTGTTCAATCTGTCCTCGTTCAACTTTCAGCAAGTCCATTGAAGTTTGAACTCCGGTCTAATGTAGTAGTGCAATAATGGACGAAAAGACACACAAATATCTCTGAGCGTGAACAATGGCAAAGGCCGCTAATGCAAGCTGTCGAGAAACTTTCTCAGCGAATAATCCTATTTGGGCCCCTAAAGGACGATGAGGCCATCAAGAAATTGGTTCTATCCATCTTGATCTTTGATTGCTGCTGTAATGATTCTATCGCCGGAGATTCCAAGTCTAAGTACCAAGTAACAAGAAAATATCTAAAATCTTACAAAAACAAACACACAGGAATGTATTTCATATTAACAGCACAATGACCAATGACACAAAAATGGAATGCTAGGACAACACGCACGCTTCCAACAAATGTGAAAAAAATTAAATACTCAAATTCATTCCCACGTTTGGCCTGCATGACGAACATATGTAATCCACCATCTGAAGCCGGGCACACTAAGCTGTACATTTCTGATCAAGCACATAAGCACATTTGGCCACGGCAAACCTCACTGAGTCACACCAGACGGAAACAGTTGCCACTGTGCAGCAGATACCGAAGCAGCTCCAGCCAATGTTTCAGCTGAGTGGGAAAATTGCAGTTTGCCCTTGGGAGGGGAGGGGAGAAAGCAAAGATGGCTCTTTAGATCATGAAACAAGAGGAAATGAGCGCATTAGAGTCACTGTCCAGTCCCGCTGCATGCTGACATGAAACAGTGCAGTTCACAAACATGTATAATACACAGATCGTCTATATATAGGCCGGGTTAGTGAGGGAATAGGAAGCAGACTGAAGGAAAAAAAAAAAAAAAAAACAAGTTGCACAGCTGAGGAACCTCGTCCCGTTTACTGCCACGGCCACATCTTCTCAGTTGTCTTTCCTCCACATCTTTTCATTATTAACCCCCCAGACTTTACAAAGTGTGAGCCTGCGTCCCGCTATATCGTTTTATCTCGCCTCTTTTCTCCCGCTGGGCTACGCGTCGCAGAGGGAAGGCGAGAAGGGGAAGAGGTGGAGGGGTGCACTGTGGCACTCAGCTGATAAAACCCACTTCCGTTTTGTGTCCATCTTTAAGTGAAGGCTCTGGCAGCCACTGATCCGGGCCATGAGGAACAGCTGCTGCTGCATGATTAATCTTACAGGACACAAAGTCAGAAGTTCCTGACTCTTCGTAAGTGATTAACTGCATATTCACGAGCTACTTAATGACAGCATGGATGTTAGAGTTGATTTTCAAACAACCCAGCCAGGAGATTAAAAAAAATAAAAAATAAAAAAGGGAAACTGTGATATTTGACATACAACACACCTCCAACAACAGTGTATTGTATTGTGAATCTTTTCATTTGTAATCAATAAACAGATAATTAGGCTTTATGATCACGTTAACACTTTTAACCTTTAGACACTGAGCCAATGCTTTAGGTTACTGCTCAAAATTTAAACAGATATCTCTCCTTCGACACATTGTCCATATTTTTACATGATTGCTGTGGCAGGATGGCATTGTTTTTAAAAGGGAAGAAAAGAAAATCCCAATCTGAGCCTCTTAGGTTGTCAGTCTAATCAGTTTTCTGTAGCAATTAAATAAACGTGTCCTTTAAACGAGAGGCCAAACAAAATAACACTTACGAAGATGTAACCTTGGGCTTAGTCAAAATGTAATGAGTCACCGATCAATTGTGTCAGAAAACATCCAATACATTAATCAATAACAAAGATAATCCCTGGTTGCAGCCCTGAAGCCAACATCAATCTCTGACTGCCCTCCGACAAGGAATACATTGTATTTTGACCCACTTTCACTTCTTTTTTTAGCAGAACATTTGTAAGTAACTGTACGAATGACTTTGGCAGCACAACAAGGTTGTTGTTTTTAGATTATTCCTCATGCTACACTAACCACAAATGAGTACGGCATATAATTCCATCCTATAAGGTCACCCAGTGATACAAACCCAATATTGAGCTTTTCTTATCATTCAAGCATTTCATTCATAGCGAACATGAATCCACCGTTTTATGGAAATTACCCCCCCCCCCCCAAAAAAAAAAAAAAAAACCCAAAGTAAATGTAAATAGATTAGGTACATAATTAAAATGCTATTTCCACGGGATTAAACACCAGTTGTTGTGAGCAAAGCTGCTTTCAAAGAAACCCGGGGTGGGGTAGGAGCTGCCTACAGGAGTAGCAGCTGTCAACATGATAATGTCTTTACTATGGGAGGGAATTAAAAAAAAAAAAAAAAAAAATCTGATCAAAAACATACACGTTTGCCAAACGGATCCACTTAAGGCAAGTAAATAGGGATTTGTGAATGGGAACGGGCATTACCAAAAAAAAAAAAAAAAAAAAAAAAAAAAGGACAATGCAACTGTGGCTGTTTGTGGCTTCGGCTCGCATACAGCGCATATGCGGCCTGATGAATCAAAACAGGTGCTGGTACAGCTCCATTTTGAACGTCGATGGCTTGTTGGCTTGGTTTTCCGTGCGCACTCGATTCACTGCGTCTTCCCCGAGCTGCTTGTGGCCGTGACTAAAGTCTGAATTATGACAATCGCCCATATGGTTTGGATTTAGCGAGGTGTAATAAAAAAAAAAAAAATTAAATAAAAAGGGAGGGGGGGGGGGGGGTCCACCCCCGAGTCCCTGGCACAGACTGAGTGGCACTGGCCAAATGTGCGAGCAACACAGACTGAATGGCCTGTGCAACAATGAAACACTCCGTGTGCGTAAAACAGCCGTGTGGGGGCAAAATGCGCAGCAACAAACCAAATTTAAAAAAAAAAATGAAATAAAATAAAAAATGAAAACCACACAGAGACACACACGGACTGTAAACATACATAAAGCTCGACCCCCTCCCCTCGCATTAAAATACTACAAGCCCTAATGAACTCACCTTTGACGCGTCTGGAGATTCAGCCCGAAAATCAGAGACGCGCAGCGAGGAACCGTGTTAGATCCTCGCCGATGTCCTCATTAGAAAAATAATGGAAGCGGATGGCCAGTTGCTGTGGAAACCTCGGCCCAGCCACGGAGCCCATTTAGCGAATTTAGGCAGAATCGCAGGAGGAGGAGGAGGAGGAGGAGGAGGTCATGACGGGGACTGCCTCCAGGAGCAGGGGGCACAGCTGCTGCCGCCGGGCCGGACAAACAGCACACCGCTTCAGCTGGCCGGGAGAGTCGACGGAGCGGGAGTGGTGGACATGCCTGGTAGGGGGAGAGAGAGCGACGGGATAGTGCATCACCGACGAAACGCGAGAGCGCTCCGATGAAGAGGCTGGACGCGACGCTCTTTACGGAGCAGCGGTGTTATGAGGAATTATGTATGGCTGCTGAATGTCGCACCCCCCTCTCCGGACGCGGCGAGCGCGTGCAATGGAGAATACCAAATCTACGTGGTTATAATAAATCTCTGTGAATTCAATTTTGTTGCGTGAAATGAAGAGATGTATTTTTAATTTATATTTTTGCAAAGAAGAACATTTGTAAAACAGACGTATGCTTAATTAGTATAAAACAGGGCATGTATTTTTATTTTTAGAAGTGTTTAAGTATTTAAAGAAAAACACAAATAATGACATGAACAAAGTACATACTTCAATGCAAAAAAAAAAAAGGATTTTAAAACGTGTGCTCCCGTTTAAAAAGCTGTGGATGCAAGAATCGGCAATCCATATTGTAAAAAAAAATACATATAATATTATTTTATTTGGGTGTCTCTGGATTCGGCAATGTAAATTGTGGAAATACAAGTCATGCAACTGAGGAGCGTGCATCATCCACCCGTCCTGCAGAACTCATCGTAACACCGGTGGATTCTCGACGCGTTGCGTAACTCGACGCCGTAACAGTTTGATCCCCCCTCCGAGTAGCTTTTCTAAAACCTTTTAACTGTCTCGACTGAAACGCTTAAATGTACCAATAGCAGTACAACTAAACAGATATATCGAGAAACACATGGAAATCTATGTTGTTGTTTATTTTTTTCCTAAACCGAGATACCCGAGAGTTTAACACGAGATATTCAATCTGGTTGCTAAGCGACAAAGACTTCAGTCATTTTTCATTAAGTTTGACTGACTTGTTTTTATTTTCCTTTAAACAGTTTATAAAAAAAATCTGCCTATCAAGAAAGTACCTGTTTAATATTGTAATGATAATCATTCACAAAAACAAATCGATTCACTATGCCTATGGAGACAAGATGTTTACTTCTATGAAGTAGTTGAAACTCATCACACACAAGACAGAAAAAAATATTTGACGCAACCACAACACCAGATGTGAACGATAAATCAATAGCCTCTGAATTAGATTCATGGGTGAATATGTGTGCAAATAATTCTGTCTCCATTTATCACCTCTGCCTGAATCGTGGAATACTATTTACCGATTCAATCTCCTGCAACACTACTCAAGATTTAGTGTACATTTAGATAAGTGTGCAGTACTTTCATATCTTTTGTGGTTTCTCGTTTAAATTATGACACTGATAAATGGGCATATCGATTGGAGTTGGGTCAATAGCAAGGCCTCCATTGTAGTAACTGACGGCATCACAACTCTCATTGCCACTTTAACCATCTGCTTCAGAGCATATGTGCAAGGTCTGCAACTTCTTCCCTCAAGCCATCAGGACTCTGAGCTAATTCAGACAACATGCCTCCAATTTTCGGACAAAGAGGATTTGATATGCGCACCCAATGCAGCAGCATGCTAAATGTTTTTGTTTGCCGCTTACCTCTTGTGCAGGCTGGCTGCAGTTTCTAGGAAACCACTACATTTCATCTCATGGACTTTTCAGATGGCTCACTGCCCGACTGGCTTTTCACTATCAACCCCCCTGTGACCCGTATGTGTATGGTGTCCCAGTGTAAACAAACAAAAAAAAAAAAAGGAAGAAGTAGCAATCAGAACATTAGTGTTAAAAATAATACGGAAGTTCTACAACTTTGTATCTTTAGCAATATAGGAACATTGTCATGTATTCAGCCTTTCAGATATAAATAGGTAGGATGTGATGCCGTTCTATTTTAACAACACTGAAATTTTGCAAAGTTCAAAGAGTCAAAGTGAATGACAGCAAAATGTCTTTATTTGATTTTTTTTTTTTTATCTGAATGAAACATATTTGACCAAATTCAATTATAAAGAAAAGAGAATACATCCAAAACAAACATAACTACTGAAACACACAGGTGAATTAAAAAAAAATAGCAAAAGTTACAATATCCGTAACACTGTGACAAATATTATCGACACACCGCAAAAGGTTATTTTGGTCGGGTCTCCAATTTAACGAACCTCAGTTATTGTACAGCGTTTCATGTACCCATAGTGATAACTGAAATATTGCCGCACGCAATCCAGAGTTGATGCTGCCCAAACACTCCTACTTCCACAACGTTCCCTCAGGTTCCACTCTCTCTCGCAGCCCAAGAGTTATTTATCGCTTCTTCTTGCTCTCTTTCTTTGGTTTCTGTCGGATTTGAGGCGTCGCTCCTTTAGGCTTCTTTATCTGTTCCACGGCCTTAATATCGGTGGACTCGGCCTCCTCCTGTGAAGCAGAAACAAACATTCAACAGAGAAGCCCGGTTGGTTCCAAACAAGTGTACAAGTATAGAAATTATAGTACCTAATGGCACTATTTTAAGTAAAACAGTCAGTACACCTATTTTTTTTTTAAAGTTAGCACAGGAGATAGGTAACTTGGATAAACAATTCATTAACGCATTTGTCATCAAGTTTTTGTTAAATGGCACACGCCATTTAAAAAAAGCTCAATTTGATAAGAAATGTGTAAAACTCCTAATTTTATGCACTAGACAAAAGGGGACCTGGTTGTAGTTTAGCGCTCTCTGTCAGCACTGCGTCTGCCAGCACAGTCTTCCCTATTGTGCTGGCAGGGAAGAATGACAGCAGGCTGCAGCAGAAGATGAAATGGCGACATACTGTGGAGAGTAATCGGCGCATCTGATAACGACATCTCAAAATAGAATAATTAAACAGTGGATTAAATTGCCGGTGTCTAAAAATAAATCTCTCCTGACAGTTGTTAGTACGGAGGCTGAGAGTGGCCATGGTTCGCTCTGTCCTCACAGAAACTGCCCTGGAAGACTTTATTCTATAAAACTAAATCCATCATTCAACAAAACATAAAAGATGACTTTAACGGTTTTAAATACCTGCAATTACTGGGTCTGAACCCGAAGCCCTGTACAAGAAATGTTGTCTTTTGTTTTCCATTTTTAGTCATGATGTCTTCTACTTGGGCCAAATAAATCTCAGTTATTATCCAAAGGAGAATGTTTGTCTGCAAATAAATAAATCGAGAAAATGTTCATCTTGGGATTGGAAGCTTGCGGGTTCACGTCTCACAGGGCCTTGGTGCTCCACGATCCAGACTATTTTCGTGGCTGAAACCCCCTTTGTGGAATCGCTTGCCTGTTCACATTACGACTACTCTGTCTCTTGATTTCTTCAAGTGTTGACTAAAGACACGTGTACTTACTGGCTTTTAACACAAATTAAGGACCAAGACACTGTAATATTGTGGCATTGTTTTAGTTTTTTAAACCCTGTTTTTACTCACTCCTGGTTGTTTCATTATTGTTATCATCTTTAATTGTGAAGCACTTCGGGTTAACCTTATTTGTCGGTTTAAATGTGCAACACAAATAAAGCTGTATTGAATTATGTACGTAAGAGAGATGATATCTTTGTAGGGATGTGTATGAGGAGATATTAAATGAAAATGACCTGATGTGACAATCCCTAATGGCAAAATGCTTTATAAAAGATGTTATGATGGAAGAAATAATAATAATAATAATAATAATAATAACACCTCTTACCTGCTCATGGCCCTTGGACGTGGGGAGTATCACAGCCAGGATGCAGATGAGCTGGAAGATGGCTCCAAGAAACAGCCCATATCGGAGGATGCTTTCCAGTAAGGTGGGCTCGGGGACCTCGGGAGGGGACAGGTCCAGTTCTGCAGACATGATGCTGCTCGGATCTCTCGGTGACCTACGATGCAGTGAGTGACATGATCATCAGGGCGAGATTTGCAGCGTCAACCGACAGAACTGGGCAACACACGTCTGAGCAACACGCGCTCACCTTGTCGCGATCGTTACCGGTTTGTACACCGCAAAGTAAGAGGGAAACAAGTACGTAAACAACGTGAGACGAAACGAAAGTTGACAATTAAACAAACCCGACAACAATGTTTGCACCCCCCCCAAAAAATAAAAAGTGAGAGAATGAAATCCGTCGGAAATGACGTCACTTCCGCCACGGGAGGTGGTTGGTTTGAAAAATATCGCCCCATAGCGGTCTTCGATAGAAACGCACCCTGAAGTTTGAAAACCACCACAGAACTGTATGCGTTTTAAGTTTGACGCGCAGTCCTCTTTAACTCAGTTTATCTCCGCCGCCACAAGAAGAACAGTACACGTGAGTTATCCATTGGCATTTAAACAACCTAACATTAACATTTGAGCCCTGAACACAGTTTTCACTGATCGTGCAAATTGCATTACATAAGAACATGTATTGTTACAGGTCAGGATCTCACAACTGTAGATTTACAGTAGGTTTCGGAGGAAATAACAGGCCATTACAAACCCAATTTTAACTTTAAATCCTGAAATAATGTGGTCAATTTTGAATACAGTCAACATATAGTTTCTCATTGCATGTTCTCATTTGAACTATCACTTTTCAGTGTATTTCTGCAGCTTTTATAACATGGCCGAAACACATATTGAGGGTGAACTGGTCCCTCTAAATTGTCTTTAGGGGTGAATTGAGTATATGACTACAAGTTTGTCTTTAAAGTTCCTTTGAGGAAGGTTTCAGAAGAAATTATATCAGTTTCCTATTCCTCATTTTTAGCGCAATAAGTCATCCTATTCCAGCAATACTCAGTTGTCTTGTATGTTTAATGCAATTGCCTCCTTTAAATGAAGGACTTAGTCATCTTGTTCAATAGAAATCCATCAATAACTCATAAATGTGAAGCAGTTGGTTCCTACACATAACTTATCAATGACGCAAACATCCATATAAACAGAATTTATTTGTTATAAAATGTTTTCTACATGCTTACAATGGCCAAAGAGAAGTTGAACAGGATAAAAAATAAAGACATTATACATTGGATACATAGCATGATATTGGAAAGGTTAAAATTCATGATAGCACTGAGGACCTACAACCTATTTTCTCATGTACAGTGAAGCAATTTGCAGGGTGAACAACCACCCAACAGGTCTTTGATTATATTCAAGTCAAATCATCAAACATCTGCCTTTATTGTCACTAATTCTTAAAAGAATAAACTTTCTTCAAGTCAATCTGGATTTTGTATCAGCAGATCCTGGTGGTTATTCAGAGTCATTCTTCATCGTAGCTTTTCATGTCTCTTCTTATGATGTCATTCACTGAAAAACATTGACAACACAGATCAATCATCCTTGTGTAAAATAAGCAACTTTCTGTGTGGCGTTTGCACATTTCCCTGGTCTTGTGTGGGATTAATTTCTTTAAGGCTCAAGTTTCCTTCAACATAGAAAAACACACATTTCTGGTTTTGGATGAACGAGTGTGATCGTGTCTTTGTGTTTGTCCAATAATGGACGGCAGACCTGTCTATTATGTGCTATCACCCAAAGTCTGCAGGGAAGAATGACAGCTGTATCAATTAATTAGTAAAAGGATTTTATAAGTCAAGTCACTTTAATGGTATATATACCAATAAGAAAAATATATAACAAAACAAAACAAATAACGTCTTATAGCATACATGTGAGAAAAGAAAACAATTGCAAAAAATAAAATACAGTTTTCAAAAAAGGACAGTTTCCACTCAAAGCTGAAGTCGCTTTTACACCATCCACAAGGTGTTTGACGAGAAATGTTGGGCATAATTAGGATTTCATCACTACCAGCAGGTGTCGCCATAAGCAATTTTTGGTGTTCCCTTGTCCTGCTTTAATTAAAAACTTGATGTAATGATTAAAAAAACATTACAGGAAACGAAAGAGAAGGGAGCAAAGATATAAAAGTCATCTGCCAGACCAAAACCTGGGATGTTGAGGTTTGTTGTTGGCACCGTAAACCCTCAGTCGTCATTACAATTAATAAAATAAATAAATAAAAACTGTTAACAATAAAAAAAAATGTTTTGCATTTGGAGTGGTTTCTTTGTGAAGCATTTATGATTTTACACTAGCATTATTTCCCCCCTGAAAATCCCATTTAATTTCAAGGATAGTAATACCGACTGCAGCAGAGTGACGCAGAAACAATTAGGCAGTTTGGTGAATTAGTTTATCACAGTCACCAACCTTAACCTGTAGACAGAGGAGCTTTGAACTTTTATCACAACCATATTTATTGCAGAAAAGTAAAGAGAAAATTCATTCCATTGACTCTATACCGCTGTTGCTTCTGAAATTGGCTGCAACTTTAGCAAGATTTTGAGAGGAAGAAAGGCCGTGTGAGTGAGAATGAAACTCAGAGGAAAGTGGCTCAATCAAAAACCACGAGGTGGGATTTACGAGCATACAGTTGCAGTGTGATTGTATGCATTTGCACACTGGACCACAAACGCCCATCCTTCAGGTTTTGGTATCGCATTGCCATGAAACAGTGTGACATTGATGTAAATGATGTTGTTTTCCCTATTGAGCAACATCGTTTGAAGCTATTTTAGTACTTTCTATGGGTAGAAAATGTTTATTATCACAACAATGAAGATAAAGGAATAGAAGCTTTAAAAAAATGATATTAAGTTGTGCACTTTGAATAGCCATGTACAAACATATTAATATAAAAGATTTTCATGTACATATATAATGACCTTCTCAAATCTGCTTTTAAAAGCTGTGATCTAGATTCCGGTACCCTTTTGCTGCTATTCAGGACAATAGGAGCCCTTTACAAAAACATTGAACTCACCATCCTCCAGGTAGGCATAGCTGAGGTTCTCTTGTTTGACAGTGATTCTCTCTGGAGAATGTTTGTTGTGGAGTCGTCTCGCTGAGCCGATCTGGTTCACGGCCCGCCCACTTTGCTCAACCTGACTGTCGGTCTTCCCTTGGGCTTGACCTTGAATGCATCTCGAAGGTGGTGACTTTCCCAGTGGAAGGACTGGCTGCACATACCCGAGATGTCTCGACACCAAATAAGTGTCAATCGAATCTTCGAAGTCTGGACCTTTGCCCAGTTCGGCTAGAGGCACCTTGGCACTTACACACTGACCAAAAGTGGACGCGTGGGAACCAATCGGGGACCCACCGAGGAGGGAAGTACTGCAGTTGTTGTGTCGCTGGTTTGGGCTGTGGTATAACACAGGGCTGTTGATGAGAGTGCCCGCTCTGGACTGGTAATACACCAGCTGCTCATCCAGTGGATCAGAGCCTATGGTGTGGGCTCGGGGGTCCACAGTGGTGAGATGGTACGGCGATACCCTGAAAGCATCCTGGTTGTGGTGTTGGTACAGTGACTTCACTGACATGTCGGACAGAGCTCGGTCCTCTGAGAAGCCGTAGGAATTCAACTGATAGTCGTCCAGTGGCTCTGCTTTAATGGCTGAAAGCAAAAACAAACATTATTGGAGATTGGCATATTTGATCTTTCCCAACTGAATACGTACACACTGCCAAGAGACTAGCACCAATCAAACAACTATTATTTACCTTCAACTGCTCTATTTTGGAGCTGCCACAGCAGATTGTGTTCTGCACATTTGAATTGAGAAAGATTTTATATGAGAACTCTATGGAATTTAGGGGCGATTCTGTCATTGACCTCAGCAGAACCCTGCTCCAACCAATTCTTGTCTTTTTTTAATCTGAACGAGCGATATGTTCCACGTTCTGTTATGCTTAGGCATTTGGAAGTATGCTTAACGACTTTGTCAGTATCACATGTGGGCGTTGAGAAAATTAATGGAAAGTTGAATTTCCTGTCACTCATGCACCCTGAGCGTCGTTCGATGCTTGCTGCTAATGATTTCACAGATTTCTTCAATAGAAGAAAAAAACCCAAAACAATGCACAACTATAAGCTATAAGCTGCATTCGCACTATTCTGAGGTAAAAGTCTTGTAGGTGTGACATCTAATTTGACTAGGCTGTTGCAAGTTCCCGTATTATTCGCCTTGATCACCGATGAGTTACGAAGCAAACACATTTGTGTATGCATATTGTCCATTGTGTGTCGAGGACGCATCTCAATGCAAATTGAAACAAGCAAGTCCAGTTGACGTGCATCAGTTTGCACGCACGCATGCACGCACACACACACACACACACACACACACACACACATCTGTGACCTTGTTGTAGTAACTGCAATTTTAACATTTTTACATGAACTTCTGTTCTCATTCTGGGTCAGAGAACGAGATAACGAAGGTCCTGAAACACTGACAGATAAAAAAAAACTTCACCGCCAAGTCCACGATGTGAAGTAGTCTCGTTTTTCAAGCAGTTTCTCCTGTAATGACTGTGCTGAGACGCTGATAGACGTGTACCTATCACCGGGGTGAAGATGAAGTGCTGAGGCTGGCTGCGTTTCTTTTTTCCATTGATGACATAGAAGTTGACTTTCACCGGTTGGGGAATGGTCCTGTCTCTATATGGAGGGACTTCAACAAACAGCATGGTCTAGTGACATAAAAAAAGAAAAGTTATCACCCAACAAAAAATAAATAAAAATCACAAGGAACCATGGAGACATGCTAAAACGTCTAGAATAATACATACTTAAGTTTTGCATTTTTCTTTACATTTTAATTACATGAGTATGTAACAGGATGTAGTGGAACGAGTCCAATGCATAATGTCGAGTGACTTTTTTTTTTTGTCAATATAAATATGCGGAGGTTATCTTACAGCTTGAGTCTTGTCTCTGTCCACTGAAGCCTCTACCTCCCAGATTTGCTGCCCATCTGAAACACAAGAAAAGCAGTGTGCATGTTTGAATGGAGAATATTGGAAATATGTTTAAATTCATTTTAAACTTGTTTTGGCAAGTTTTGATTTTTGGCAAAAATGAAAAAGATTGACCCAACTCTGAGAGCTGTAGTATAGAAACAGTCCTATTCACAGTGTAACTGGCTTCGTGAAGCACAACTGACACTGTTCAATGATATCTAAATCCATATATCATCAGGTACACGTAGTGCGCTTCATCATTCTTAATTTAAACACGTGCTTTTCAATTCACACCGACATTTGGATGCATTTTACAGATGTCTACACATATTCTCAGTCATCCAGGTCGGATACTTCTCAAAGCAATGAATCAGGTCAACTGGACTTGGACATATGTTTTGAAAGACCTTTTGCTATTATCCAATCGTCTTCATCAGTTCATGCTGTTTCTTTGACAGGGCTGACACAGATGTTTTACAGATACATACCAGCTGCTTTTCTCCGCTCCTGTACTTTGCACTAAGTTAGGCTATTAGTTTGGTTATTTTGGACAGTTATATCAGTATGATGCTTATTATTATTTTTTTTTATTTAAAAACTTAAATAGCTGCCTCAAAAAAAAAAATAGTTTGACACAGATTGACTTCCCTGATTGTAGTACATTTGTTTACAAAATATATTTGACTTTTGTTTCATTCTCACCTCTTTTTTTTTTTTTCCCCCCCTGATGTTTCTATGTTCCGCCCACGCAGTGCAAAAAAACAAAGCCTCTGCTCTGGGTCTGAATCTCTATCAGCTTGTCTAACCACATCCTGTCACATCAAACTCCACACCAAGCTTTACATGCTGTCAACCATACCCATCCTGCCATCGAACCAGATAACACAAGTATTATATGTGGGCAGGGGGGAGCAGTAACGAAGTGAGAAATTTCCATTTAGAAATAAATACAAGTTACCGGCTCAAAAACAAAAGCCTGATGATTTGTTTTATGGTAAAGCAGGGGCTGGAGGAATAGGTGCGTCACTCAAAGTTTCCTGGGTGACATGCAAATAGTCTAAAAATACATATAATACATGTGTAAGTGAAGACACGCAGAGAGGATATCTGCAGCCCACATACAAAGGTATTAGTCAATTTGAGAAGATTTTGATTGCAAATATCCACAGTCAAAGCAATTGCTGAACCAAATTCAAACACAGGTGCAAAAATGTCCAGTCGAAACACACTGTATAATATTAAAGGATTACATCCACATTTTGAGAGTCAGTCTTCTTTTTTCTTTTATTTTCTTATTTAGAGGATGTTCACTTCTCAAGTTCTTATAGTAAATAGGAATTTTTCGCTATTTACCTACACAGCGTTCGCTCCAATAGCAGGCGAATGAACTTATGCGCGTTTATGCTTCAGTAAGGCAATCCAATATATGTCGGCATCTTTTAGGGTAAGTTAACACTTCATTTTAAAAATATCGGTTTTATGCATTGGAGTATGTATTGGCCTCTAACGATCTCTTCACTTTCCTGTTTGTGACATGAATATGATGTCTGAAAGAGCTCTAGAGAGGATTCTTTTTATCTTTCGTCTTAGTATCTTTTGTGACTTCACTCTGAGAACTGGTTGTAATATTACCTTCTGAGTGATGGTAAAGTAAAGAGAGCACCAATGTAGTCGAATAAAAGTAACTTTTCTTCTGTTTTTCTCCCCTAGTGTGATAGTATCATGTGTTTTGGCACCTCCACATTTCCTTTACAGTTTGAAAGACCCAACATCCCACTTTTTTTTTTTAATGAATCTTACTTTGGGTTTTCTCTGAGAATATCACTTTGGAGTCAGATGTGAAGTTCTGCCCTGTCAGGACCATTAGTTGTCCACCAAGTACGGAGCACCGGTCCAGGTTCTGCCTCTCGACTGCGGGGAGCTCCTGAGCCGAGCGCTGAGCTGAGGAAGCATGAAGACACTGCCCTTATTAGTCATTATATAGTCATACACTTGAAAAAAAATGTACAATGGATGGTGTCACAAATCAGTGAAAGTAATTATTCATCAAATTGAAAAGAGAAGCGTTCTCACAGCATTCAATTGGATTGGAGGCTGCCTGAAGAGCCACGAGCTGGCCTCCGGGCTGAGGAATGTAGACACGGAACACCAAGCGCACACGCGTGTTCTTCCGCCCAAGGTCCGTCTCACCGTTCCTCAGTTCAATGTCAGCATTTCTCAGCTTCAAAATCCCCACGCAGTCAATTCTATGCAATGCAAAAGAAGATGTAAGAACTGTGCAATAAATGTTTCCCTCTTGTTTTTCATGGGGGAGTTGTGTTTTTCGAGGTTTGAGAAGTGGATGGAAGATTGTAGATTCTAATCCCACAGCTGACATTCACCCATTCACACACCAGTGGAGGCAGACACTGTGAATCCACTGATGGCTCTGGTGGTTAATCGTCCTGCTCAAGGACACTTCAGCATGTGGGCAGGTAGAGATGGGGATTCCGATGAGGAGACTACCCGCCATACTCATTTGACGAAGTTAAAGGAATTGACTCTAACATGCAGAAAACACCTTCTTCCCTCGGTTGTTTTTTGTGGCTTATTATCAAACAGGAAGTGATGCCTTCTGTGTTTCTGCCAGCAGCAACACCTTGTTAAGAGTGAATAAAAATGAAAACTCTGTGGTCACCATTTTCAGTCAAACCGTTCATACTTTAGAAATTGAAAAAAAAAAAATCTCTGGGTTCTGTCGCTTTGTGTAAAAACCTCGCTGTGGTTTTTTGCAGAGCACTGAATAAGCACTGAGCATTATATCATGACCTTTGATCACTGTATATGTGACTTTTTTTTTGACAAATGTGTACAACCATATTCTCTTGGTTTTACTCACACAACTCTCATATGGTTCTTTGGTTCCAGAGGGATTTCCAACACCTTAGTCCCGTTGATCATCCTCTCAATGCTGGGTGTCGTGACGGTTTTCCCCGTGATGCGGTGGGCCTGGTAGAAAGCATGAGGCTTCAGGAGCCTCTCATCAGCTGTCCCAATGAAGACATGCAGCCCCAGCGGCGCCGTGCCTTCGTACCCACAGAGCTGGTGAGGGAAGTAAAGGCACATATATGTCATATTTCATATTTAAATAAATCAACGCTGTAATAATACATGTGCTTGATTATTGTGGGGGAAAAAAACCATTGTGACAAAGCAGGAGTGAGCATTACATTTGTAATAGATATGTTTTTTTTTAATTCAAATTTTGCAATGAATTCTTTAATACTAATCAGTATGGGTGCAGTCACTTCATTTTCAAGGCTGTGGATGATTTTCATGAACATTTAATGACTACATGTAGGATGTAGTTTTACAATGGCTATCTATCGGGGGGAAAGTTAAGAGAAAGACTTCTGTCTTCCTTTCTTTTATTTATCTCTATAATTCACCACACCTGAATCTCTGGATGACCTCCATTGAGTGTCTTGACTGCTCCCCTGCTGCCTTCAGTTTCATAGTGGGCTCGATGGTGGGATCGAGGCTGCTGCTGGATGAGAAGCTCACACTGGGCAGACTGACTCGGTAACTGCCACTCTAAAGATGGAAGTGGAGCCACGGCAAGACCACTGGACGATGGATGGAGAGAGAAGGGAATCAAATGAAAAGAAAAGAAATGCCTACCTCTACAAAAACTGTGCATTACACTATCACAGTTTGCTCTTTTATATCTTCGGTCTTGGTTAAACTGTGTACCAGTCATAGGGTTAGCCACCTGAATGAGGACTGTGCACTCTGAAGGAGTGGCTTCACGGGAGGCCACACGGCTGGGATCATGTAGAATGTCTCAGGTTTGACCTCAGCTCCAGGCCTGCCCATCCTTTCCTGCTCAGCGATCCAGGCGTTTCCTTCACCATACACAGAGTCCTGTGTCTGGACTTGCATGTGAGCCCCTCTCACAACTGCAGAAGGCACAATTCTGGTCAGATCAGCGCTCAGGTTGTTCAATATCTCCTCCAGGCCCGGGGTTGAGGCCTGAGCCTGGGGCTGACACTTGGCCTGGGCCTGGTACTGGTGGAGGTAGTAGGAGCCCTGATGGTTGTGAGGTGACGGGATGGGGCTGGGGCTGCGGGAGCGCTGTTTGACAGGCGTGGCCCCCTGACATGATTGGGCCAGGTCGTAGGAGCGCTTTCCATGCGGTGAAGCTGAGCGGGAACGCTGCTGAGGAAGTGGAGAGGCGGCACCTTGGTTTTGTGGCTGGAGATACGTTTCGTCTGTGATGCTGTTTTGGGGCGAGGCTCTCGGAGAGGTGTGCGTAGAAGAAGTGTGTATGGCCTGCAGGCTTGGGCACAGGTCCAAGGCGGACAACCCGACACCGCAGGCTCCTCCACCAGATGGGGAGACACCTGGTGACGCCAGGGGAGAGTAGGTCTCCAATGTCCAGCCTGTGGAGGAGTTACTGCTGGCAGGACTGACACAGTCCCTGTAGGCCCCGAGAGCTTGGGAACCAGGACTCGACTCGAGCCTCTGAGAGCTGAGAGAGTCACCTGATGGAGTGATCTCAATCCTGGGGCTGGGAGCAGGGATGTTGCTCGCTCTTGATGTCAGCCCCAGGGAGTCCAGCACAGCCCCGGACAGGGTCTCTGTGGTGGGGCTGTGAAAGGCGATATCCTGACTGGAAGGTGGCTGACTGGAGGTGGCGCTGTATGCAGCGTGAGCTTCGACCACCACCAGGGGAGGCTGGCTGTCCGTCTGAAGGAGAACACCTGGGCCATCTGTAACCACAACATGCATACGTTTGGTTATCTGAATAATGGTGCCATAACTATAATCATTATTTAGACTGCTTGCTTGAAATTTCAAGGCAATTGTACATTTTGTCTGTGATCTGATTAATAGAGGTTTAAATTGTAAATTAGGATGTTTCAGCCAGCGAACGTGTTGATTGCTGCTTTGAATCTGCTCTTTTTTAAGGCTACAATCAGCCATGAAGTCCAATCACAGTGAATCGATGCATTTACTTCAAAGTCAAGTCTCCCTCTTTTCTCCGTTTGTCTTTGGCATTACTTTTGTCGCAGATTGTCAAGCGTTACTGTTACATCCACTGATTCTAAAAATCAGTCCATGATATAGAAGGATCAAATTGAATTAAGTTAAAAACATCCATTAATTACTCAATCCATGCAATTGGACTCTAAAATTAGAATTAAAGTAACAACCTTTTATTTTGTTTGTATGAGAAGTTAAAAGTATCAACATTAAAGTTAGATTCTTGGCTTTAAAAGGAAAGTGTCCGAAATACAGTATACATGATCAAGTCAGAAAATCCTATCGTTACCTATGAAACAAACTCTTCTGACGACAGGAAATTGCGCACAATTTAATTACTTACAGTTATTGTATTAATCCATCAAGCGACCATCTGATAATGTCACTATTTTCCTTCTTTATTTGACACTAACCTTATGAAATAATGGCAATTACAAAACCTGTTACCCTCATGTATCAGATAATACAACTTGATTGTGAAAGCTTTATTTAATAACATCCAGTGACAATTGTATCCCATTTAGACTTAATTTCTGTTAATTTATTTATTTTTTTATTTTTTTAAACAAAATCTACATTGAACACCAACCAATGAGGAAAATAGTAATTTTAAAGGTAGTGCAACAAGTGCGAGATACAATGCCAGTAAGTAAAGTATCTGATTTGAACCCCAATTTTTGCAGTCGGTGTGTGTAACAGAAGCAGCTCAGATCACAGTTCCTATTATAAACTTTAAAAAAAAGATGATCTTAGACAGTATCAAACTGTCATAGGTTGTAATAGACTATATGTAAATGGAAACTTACCGCCCTGCCCGCCAGGAAGAAACTCCTCTTCAGGTGCATTATATAGAAACAGGTCAGAAAAATCCAACTCCTCCTGGTTAATGTCTTGACTCAAACTTCCAGATGACATCTCGGGAATAATATGCAGACTTCTCCCGCCCTCCTTCAGAGACCTTTTGTAATTCCTCCAACTTAATCACTGAACTGGAGATAATGAAGCCGGTGGAGTTGAAGTTTTTTTTTTTTTTTTTTTTTTTTTGTCAAAGGCGTTTTCAAGCATCCGCAGCTGCTCAAATAAACCCAGAAACAACAGAAGCGTCAGACGCTTCCTGTCACCCCCGCTGAGGATGAAAAGTGAGTGAGTGAGTGTGTGTGTGTGTGTGTGTGTGTGTGTGTGTGTGTGTGTGTGTGTGTGTGTGTGTGTGTGTGTGTGTGTGTGTGTGTGTGTGTGTGTGTGTGTGTGTGTGTGTGTGTGTGTGTGTGTGTGTGTCACACTTCTTCCGGCGTGCGCACAGCAGCCTGATTATTACAAGATAAAAGGAAGATTACGTTGATATCCAGAGGTGGCGAGCTACGAAGTATTTGTACTCCCTTCATTTTATTCTTTATTCTGTTATTCTAATGTTTCATTTCCAGCCATTTTTAGTTTCAAACAATTAATTATAAAAATCTTTAAAATACATTAATTAATTAATTAATACAATTCACGTTGTGTTACACAAACATCTGCTTGTTTTCCTTTAGGTTTATAAAATAGTGCATAATCTGACTCTGTGTCTCTAACTGTGATTCAATTGAATAATTGTTATTACTGTAACTGTGTGAGCAACATTTCATCAGTCCAACATGTTCTGAGGTTAAGCCATACATTTAATGCACTCCATGCGTTTTTATTACAAATGCATAACAACTGTCCTACTGAAGTGACTACAATACCACCATCTACCGCAACAATTATGTACTGCAACACCAAGTTAATATTACACACAGGGCGTAAGAGTATGGAGGGCTGCCTGTGAAAAGTGTTGATAATTAGATACACCATTAAATAATTAATTAAATGTGTCATTAATTAATTTAAATGTGAACTAATTTTTATGTAAAAACATATATAATTATTTCACGGGGTATTAAATTATGTCATGGTGTTGCATTCAGTGGGCGGGGCTCAACGCGGCTCGAGTCAAAGCCTTTGCCTTTGGTCTGAAGAGTTTCTGGACATGACGCTCCGTTACCGGAGGATCTGCATGAACTTTTAGGTCTTTTCCTGAGATAAACTCCCACAACAATAGCCTGTGACCAAGATTCAAATGTCACCGGGTGAACCACTAGAATGGATTCTGCAGTTTCTAACACGGTGGTTAAGTTACGTTCATAGACGCCGCGTCCATCTTGGTCCGGTCGCCGCTGCGCTCAAGTGTGATCGTTTCACCGTTGTGAATTTCTATAAAGTATAAATGTGAAGGAGATATTGCAGAAACAAGTGGACTTCTGCTTTCTGAATTATTGAAAATAATTCATCTGGATATATAATTCAGTGTGTTTTATTTTCATATTTATATGTCTGTGTGTGTGTGTAGATGTGTGTGTGATTATAATTCAAGTAAAATCTAATTTAAGTACTTTTTTAATAATAGTTTTACTTTTTACTTTTTACTTCCAGCTCTTGACCACTAAGTGGCAGTATTGCTCAATGGCTCCGAGACACATATGGCATGTTATTTTTGATTTAAAAGGGTTCCTTCAAAGGAAATGAAATTCGATTTGCAGTTGGTCATCCCCTGCAGTGACGTTGTGATTTCCGCCTGCCCTTTATTGAGAAAATAAATTTTGATGCAACTTGAAAATGTTAAAAGGCAATCTATCTATCTATCTATCTGTCCATGTTTCCCCACATCTCTCTATGTGCAATTTACACAACAAAATTATTTACAAAGATTTCTGGTACTATTATAAAGACGAGAAACATATTGAACATTGTGGCTCCATAATGGTGTACCTTGAACTCATTTTGAAACAAACATGAGGCTGTGTGAACTTATTCTTTATTCCCAGAAAGATACTCTCTGAGTTTACCTTCTGCTCCTGAGGTCAGTTTTTACTCCTTCCAAGAATCATGTGCTGCTTTGAAAGTGAAGTGGACAACTTCTCATGAACTTCACAAAATCCCACAAATTCTACCAATTCTAGTTGAAAACTTTCTATAGATACAGTTTCCCGACTTAAAGACCCATACATTATGTACTACTACTGTCCCACAATAAAATGAGTTATTGTTTAAAAAAAGGACGTTAATTGGGCCTCATAAGACTTATCAGGTGAAAAACAGAAACAGTTGATTTCAGTAAGTTTCTATGTAAATTACTGATACTCAATGACAGCTTTTCCTCATATACTTTTTGTCAATTGCATCATTCAAGTGCAGCAGGGGATCCGAGATTTTTTTCAACAGAAGTTGCCAACCACTAATGTGCTTATGAGAACTTATAAGGACAACAACTAAATCACACTGATATCTATTGCAGTAATTAATTTCCTGTAGTATTCCCTTAACTTTATCATGTCAACAAGTACATTACAAATCCAGAAGTTTCTTTTACTTGAGTGAAATCCAGTAAAGTTCCAATGTCCGTTGCCGCAGAAAGGAAACCTGTTGTTCACCTGTTGTCAAGTCTACTTTTTTCTGTGTCAAATGAAGAGCAGATTCATAACAATGACAGTCCCTAAAGCTCATCTTTATAACTCACACATTGATGTTTGACTCATTGTGGAAAACCCCTGATGAATCATTGCTAACAATATCTGTTAGAAAAAGAAATAAAAGAGAAAAAGAAACTTTATAACAGCTGGAATCAACTTAATTCACACAACGTGAAGTTGTTGTGCCACCATGGTTTTACTTAAAAGCTGTCAGACCTGACTGTTATTGGCCAGAGGGATTTTATCTTTTTTTTTTTATGCTTCACATGTTGAAGTCATTTCAGGTCGCATGACAGTCACGTGCCAGTTACATAAAGTGACCCAGTGTCCCACTGCCAGGGACTGAATGTCACAACAACGTGGGTAAGAAGATCTGTGGCCAACATCTCCACAGATCTGTCTACAGCTGTTGTCCTCCAGCCTGAGATGGACTGATAAGCAGTGGTGAAACACGTGTAAAAATGCAGCTGAAATGAAAGTATAGAGATGTGACAACACGTGGGCTTGGTGGTGATGTGTGGTTCTCAACGTGTCACCTTGAGTACATTAAGTGATCCAGATTCTTCTCGCCACCATCATGATGCATAAAGGTATGTTAGCTGGTGGCACCAGACTGACCGCCATGTTAGACCTGCCCTGTCTTTCACTCAATGAACGCTGGGTCTCATGATCTTATTCTGGATGAAGCCGACTTGAATAGTTGATGAGATACAGAGAGACCACTGGGTGTTTCAAGTATCCCAAAAAAGTCATTCAGCAGAAATGACTCGTCGCCATATTAGACGGTTCAATATACATCATTAGGTTGTGAGCAGATTCATCGTCTGTCATTTCATGTAGTTGTGATGAAGCAAGTTGCTATTGAGTGCTGACCAACAACCTCACGAGATCTTTCTTTGACGCTGTTTTTTTGGGAAACATGTAACAATTTTATTTCTTTATCACTAAAATAATTCGGTTTAACTGCCAGTCAACGAGGAGCCATGTGACAATGGCCGTCAAGCAGATTGTCAGCATTGGAAAAACATTTTATACTTTTCATTCTGATTATTGTATCGTGACGTTTTAAGCTCCTCACCTTGTAGCATATTTTCCCAGCACAAGAAGCCCTGTTAAAGCAGGCAGGCTTAGTTATTGTGTGAAATGATTGTGAGATTAAAACATTGAGAGAGAAAATGCTTTGACATTGAGCCTTCTGATTATGAACCAAATAAGGTGAGGTTCATATTGGGAAAAGGACAGAAACAGCTGATTCTACTGTGTGGATCTCAACAGGTCAACATGTCAGCAGTGCATAAAATGTGACATACAATTGTTTAACAGCGTTAAATGAGCAATATTGCGATATAAGTGGTAAAATCTAGTTAGAAACAATGCTGAAAGTGTTCATACCATTTATCATTGGAGTTAAATACTATTATATGTTTTAGTATTTCTTGTTTTGATACAATTGTAGTTTAGGAATCCTAAAGTGGGTTCAATATCATCAGAGTTCACTGACTAATTAAAAGCTTGGCGTTTGTGGTATTTGTTGGAGGTGATAATCCCTTTTCCTGAAGCTTTATAAATCTTACTTTGGTGACGAGATTTATTACGTTTCAAAACCTCTCCAAGTGTCTCTTCTCCACAGAGCCCCAGGTTGTACAATTATGGCCTCACAGCAGCTGTTACCTTGGTGGATGTTTTTCAGGTGGAAGTTAAAAAAAAAAAAAAAACACACAAAAAAACAAAAACCCAGGAGTTAATGGGTGTCAAAGTCTACAAATGTTACCGCTGCTGCTTTTCGAGGAAGCAGAAATGTGCTGTGATCATAATACAACTAGCAGTGTGTCAAATTGTCACACTGTAATATACGAGATGTCAGAGGTCCTATTCATCATCTACTGCACCTGTGTGGTTCCAAGTCATACTGAGTTTATAAATAAATCTTTGGGGTCGGAGGATGATAACAGCCTCCTCAGGAAGTCGATTTTCTTTCTCGTAAATTCAGTTCATGAAGCCTGATGTCCTTTAAATAGGTAAAGGAAACCACAAAACTGTCAGGTTCTAAATACAAAGGAATGAATCCTTATTTTCTTTCTGTTTTTAAATTTTTTCTTAAAATTTAAGTAGCTCTTCTCTTCTTCTTCCAACTTTCTGGATGTTGCTAACCAGGAGCCTGATTTGCGCGTTTCAATGCAGCCGCGGCCACAATGTCATGTCCCTCGAGCCAAATTGTCTTCCAACATCCTTACACCCTACCCCACAGAGCAGTGTTTTTAACAGACGACTTCCAAATTTTGCCAGACGAAAAGAGTCTTGACCCCAATCTCTTTAAACACTTGTGTAATGAGCTCTGATCTGCCGTTCGAGCCAGAATGGCAGACACAACCACATGTGCTGACAGATTCTGGCTGGAGATTGGGATGTCGTCTTACAGCAGAGGCTCCAGTTTGATAAATAATGAAGTAGTTATTAAAAGTACATTTCTTCAGGCTTCAATCATTCAATCCATCCATCCAACAAGAGACGGAATGAGAATCAACGATTTGGTAGTGGAATAAATGGTCTGGCAAATTGTTTTTTTCATGGTGCAAGTCAGAAACTCAGCTCTGCTGCTCATCCCACAAATGCACATATGGCTGCAACTATGATTCCAACTGGGGGGAAAAAAATAGACATCCCAACATTGAAAATAGCTAATTTTACAGGAAAATGATCTTGTCGTAACACAATTGTTTACTGTTTGTTTATCTAAAAAAATTACTTTTTTACCTGTTGGATATGTTTTTTATTTGTTTTCTTGTTGATTTGCCAGAAAATGCATACCATGGCAAGAAAGAAAACATTGATTTTTCAGGCTTAAGGAGTTGTTCTCTTCAAACTGTAAAAGTAGTCAGATACTCGAATATTTTCATTGATTCATTGAAAAAAAGACGAAAAACCCACAAACAAAACGTTTTTCTACTTCAGTATGTTTATTTATGTGAATAAAATAAGTTTCTACATAAAACAATGCACCGATACAATAATATAATTGCACTTTATATACACAATGTCAGTATGCATGAACTATATATACACACACAAAATTAAACACAAAGATAATCATTGGACTTCTACATTCTATATGTCTGGTATTGAAGATTTAAAGACAGCTGCCTGGGTACAACACTCAATTTGTACATAACAACTGGTATTTTGGTCAGTCATTAACAGTCTTAAGTAGTAGTTTTAAATAAGTATGAGGTATTTATGGCACGATCACACGTATAACAATTTCAGTTTTTCTTTTTCTATTTACAGAGCAGCAATGGAGGGAGTCATTGAAAACATCGAGGCCATGGAAACAAGAGGTATCACATTCCTGTCGTCATGTCCAGGTGAGCTGAAGAGCCTGGGAAGAGAAGGACATACATAATTAATCAGGCTGAATGTGAACAAATGACGTTCTCCATAAAAAAAAACAGACAGCAGCACTTTGTCAGATTTTGTAAATTGGAAATGAGAAAATGTGTAAGCTGGCCTGCTGCTTCAAGCTCATTTGCTAAAATATAGTAAAAATGATTGTGTAAAACAAAAATGTGTAAAAACTGAAGTTCACAGTTTAACAAGGGATTTGTGTTTTTCACAGATCGGTTTTTATAGACTAAACAGGCGAGTCGTACAACAAGTGCGGCTGCAACAAGCGGCACTTTGCACTTCACTCAATTGTTGGCAGGTAAACTGTAAATAGTCGCTTGTCACCTTACCTTATCTCCTGATGAAGGCGACTGGCAATTCCCTGTTAGGAACCAGAAGCCCGGAGTGGATGACGTCCAGAGGCTCGTTATCTGTCGCCACGATCTCGTAGTCTCTCACCAACTGTAAGAAAGTTGATTCCATCAATCAGCAGCGAGACAAAGTCGGGGCTTTGCTGTGTTCCAGCCTGAGCCGACGACAGTGATTCCGCTGGTTTAACGTGACTGATAATGACCGTACCCAGCACATGGCCAATTGCAGCTGCAGCTCAGCCAGCCGCCGTCCGATGCACATCCTCTTCCCGATGCCGAAGGGAACGTGGGCAAAAGGGTTGATGGTGCTGTTCTCTCTCAGCCAGCGCTCAGGCTTGAATTGCTTGCTGTCGTCAAAGTACTCCTCATTGGAGCCCAGCGCGTGGCTGTTAATCATCAGCACTGTCTGCAGAGGAAAGCAAACGACAGATTAATCATTAGTTTTTGTTTTCATCAGCAGAACTCGGCAGCTTTACAGACGGGTCTGGAGAACAATATACTGTAGTCGTATAGTGACTGGATTTCATAGACTATTAAAATTTCTCCATTCAGACTTTGTACAGTATATAAGTAAGTTTCTCTGACATGCTTCATTGTCACATTATTAATGTAAATAATCTGCTCATGTCAAATGTATGGCAACTAAGAAGTAAGCCACTTACTCCTTTGGGAATGGCATAATCTCCCAACACAGTGTCTTTGTCCAGGGTCCTGCTGGTGAATGGGACTGATGGCGCTAACCTGTGAGAATTAGAAAACATGAATGCATGGGAATTTTTGACTAATTGAAACTATGGTGTAGCATGACACACATGTCTAAGCCGTTTAACAGAAGCTAAACAAAGTGAGATATAATCTCCAGTCAGACGTTATAATACTGTACATTCTCTGTGTGTTGTGGTTACAGCACTCGCCTTAAATAACATGTTTGACAGCTTCTGACCGCACGAGAACGGCAGGAGAGAGTGGATTGCATAATGGCCCCCGAAAAACAATACGAATGTGAACACATGTTGGATTTTAAGCTGGTACCTCTGGGCTGTCACTAGTCATGCCGTCATATCTCATAAAGCTTGTTTTTGAGTCAGTCATGTGTGTTAATTTTCCCTCTTAATCTCCGTGGTACTTGTTGAAATCTAGATGCTGCTGGTAACTCTGATTTCAATGACTGTGTAAATGCATTTTATGAGAATTTTCTGAGAAAATCTACTCCGCTGAAAAAGGCTATATTTCTATCTCAAACAGCTCTGTGCTTCCCTGCCTTATCTCTGACTAATGTTCGATTTTGTCATCTTTTTGGGAAAATATTAACTATAGTGCTGTTTTTTTCCTTCCAGGCCGTAAACAACCAGCTTTTATCAATAAGGTAGGGCAGCTTTTGTACCTCATGGATTCTTTGAGGCAGGCCTTGAGGTAGGGCATGCTCTTGATGTGCTCTCCACACGGGTCCTGGTCCGGAGACACCACCTGTCTAATCTCTTCCAGCAGCTTCCTCTGAGCAGCCGGGTTACGTGACAGGTTGAAAATAAACCACAGCATACTGTTGGCAGCCTGAGAAATCACAATCAAAGAGAGAAAGCGCGAGAGGGTGAGAAAACAAAATAAAGAAACAGGCCGAGTCGATGTCACTTAGTAAAGCAGCTGCTCTAAGTGCATTCCAGTCGGAGTCCTGAGGAATGTCTGTGGTTCCTCTAAGGCTCCGCTTATTAACACCACATCAGTTTTCCACTTCTGAAGTACTGTAACAGCAGCACCGCTTTGTTTTAGAGGCTAACAGTTTTTTTTGTTTTTTTTCTTTCACCTACTTGAAGAGAAACAGGTTAGAAGGGAAACCTTTAAAACTGGTATTTACTGGCTGAGGATGATGCAATACGACTTTATGGCAATGAAGTGTCTGCAAGTTCACGCCTGCCAGAATTGGCTTTGTCTTTAATAAGGCAAAGTTTGCTTTCTGCTGATGAATAGTGTGTCCTTGTGCAAAGTGTTACTCACTGTCTCAACTCCTCCGATCTGCAGCTCGGTGATGGCTGCGTACAGCTCCTTCATCGACAGGTTGCTCTGGTGTAAGATGTCTCCGATTAAGTCGTCAGGGGCTCTGACTGCATTCCTTTTCAACTTCTTGTCGATGTAGACTTTGGCTGCAGCAACAAAAAAACAACCAAAGACATTACAAACTGATTTAGAGCATTGTGTTCGTATGTGTCAGATGCAATAGTACTCAAAATGTTGCCAAACTAGTAAATATTCACGAGTACAACAGATGACTAGACCAGTTTTTGTACTGCTCTGCTAGATTTTCATCCAACTTGTTGCTAAAACAGGTAGAAAAAAAAATGTCTTTGTTTAAACTTGGCGCAAAGAAATTCAACAATAGGTCTCACGCTGCTTCCAATTCTCACATAGCAAAGGTTGATTGTCAGACCATTTTGTAAAGTTGACAACTAAAGCTGAGGCAGTAAGTGGATTAATTTATGAGTTGATTTACAAAATATAAAGTAATAATGACAAATATTTACAGGGCTCTGCTTCCTTTTCTTGGCTTTACATCCTTGAAAATACGTATTGCCATTCATTTCGCAAGAGCATCTATTTTACACTTTTATCTTTTGCAGCCAACACATTTTTGCTTGATTTTCTGGCAATTCGTGAATGTGAACCGTGATGTGGTTGGTTGTCCCAGTGTGATGCCGTGCTCCCCAGTATCACGTGCTTTAGATATAATGTGAATGTGGTGATTATTAAATACTCAACGTTCATAAAAATGACCTCATTTGTTAGACTGGTAAGACTCTTATGACGCCTTATTATTCCAACCACTGTACTCATGTGATCGCTGACAGTTTAAAGGCAAGAGTATTGTTTAAATCTCAGAGCATGGAGCCAGATAAATGATTAAAAAAAATGCACTGACGTACTTAAGTGGAATCTGCCACTATGTCGGGAAAGTGTGTGTCAGTGTGTTTGACAGAGGTTTGTAAGCAGCATCATGCTCCTCCAACCTCTGTCCTCCCAGCTCCTGCTACTACAAATATTTGGCATATTTCTCCCTTGGGTCATGCGGTTTACTACAACTCTAACGACCAGAGTGCCAAGTACACAAAACACTGAGGCACCCGGTTCAGACCTCACTCCCTGCCCTCCCTGTGGGTTCTCATATCTGCCAGCATATCTGGAACCGAGCTCAAACAGATAAGTGGAGACGAGATGAGTGGTGTGGGAGGTCAATAGTTAGTACAAGGAGACAGCGGTTTAGCTGTAATTTTGCGCCGTGTGGTAAACTTGTGTATGTGTGTACCTGTGTTGAAAATGCGATCCCATGCTGCAGTGTGGTCCTTCCACGTTTTCGTGTTGAGGCTCTTGTGGAGCTCCACTGGTGTGACCATCATCATCCCAAAGGTGCTCATCATCTACAGAGGACAAAAAGCAAAGTGGAAGGGGGGGGGGTTAGTAATCTCCACTTTGTTTATTCTTGCACCCGATGCCCTTTGAGACCTTTGCGAACCTCCACTTATCTCTTGGCTGTGGACGTTATTGGTTTGCCCCAGTAAATCCCAGTAAATACATTGAGAGTGTCAAGCTGAGCTGCATCGCTGGCCACAGTTCAGCTGACCACAACTGAGGCGAACCTGATGAACTATGATGTTGCGACAGGCTCAGGAAGACATTGTCTCACACGTCTTCACATAGCACTCGAACACTTCACACCGCCACTAACAGAGACGAACACGAGTGCACTCACCGTTTTAACAGCTGTGATGAAGTTCATGGCTTCCTCGTTGACTTCGTCTTGCAGCAGACCGAATCTCTTGTCATAAAGCACGAGAGAAATGGCTGAATGATAAAACAGAAGAAAGAATGAGACTAAGTACATCGCCTGAGTGCACAGAGTCAGTGGTAGTTTAAGCTTCATGTTTTTTTTTACAGACAGCACATTACTTTATTTTTCAATTCAGCAACAAAAATAACAGAATCCTCATTAAAGTTCAGAGCTTAAATAGTTTAGTTGACAAGCACGAATTTCATGATTTTTCTTTCTTCAAAGCAAAAATTTAACATTTACTGCATTTTCAACTTCTCGGTCATACAGGAGTTTCATTGTCTTATAAGACAACGGCAAAGCAGGGATATTAGAAATTGTGATTTAATGTTCGATAATCTAGGGATTTATCAGTATTTTAAACTTATTCTCGAAGTATAAAAATAAATACTGAACTTACTCTCAAACGACCATTTATTCAGCTCGAAGTAGAGGTCGTTAACTTTCCCATTGTTGGAGATTTTTCCAATCCTGCTCACAAAGTCCACCAACACCTGTATTCACCAACAATGACACACAAACACACACACAAAATCAGCCTCTGGTTACCGATCACTTCAAAACATGAGCAAACGATAGGTCGGGTGATTTTTTTGTGTCTCACCTCGTTTATTTTGCCGTCAAGTTTCACCACTTCTGTGGGTTTCATGAGCTTCTGCTGAAAGGCGCTCCTCACTCTCTGCCAGTCTTTTCCCTCCCTGCAATGAAACGATGGAGACTCCTCCTTTAAATGCGCCTTAACTTGAACAATATTTGCCTCTGATCGCGGCCACAACTGGAACTTATTGTCAGCATGTGACGATAATAAAGGAAGAATCGGGACTTACAGAATGAGGAGTCCGTACGCCTCATCCCTCAGGTCTCTGTATGCTTTCCAGGGTTTGATCTCCAGTCTCTGCGGGTAGCTTCCCTCCTTCCTGTAAAGCGCCTCCAGCAAGCAAGGTGCGCCGATGTGCACCGACTCAAAGGAGCCCAACTTCAGCCGGAAAATCTTGCCGAATTTCTGATGATAATCCACCTAAAACAAACAAAAATAATCCACTAAGAAATAGCGCTAAAAGGAAGACATTTCGCGTGTTTCCTATCAATTGCTCTTAAATTATGAGACTGCTTGTAAAATAAACACAACTTGTAAAAGAAAAAACCAAACAAACAAAAAAAACCTTTAAAATATACTGTACCAGTGCTTCATGTTGTCTTGTCAAGCCTCCTTTGCGCAGGAGCTCAACCAGACTGCCCACCAGAGGCCAGTTGGTGGGTCCCGGGATCGCGTCCAAGTTGTGCGCGGCGGAGGCAGCGTGCGGGCAGCGCGCAGCCTCCGCAGCATCCTTCTCCTCCAGCACGCACACTGAGGATGTTGGCTTGAAGTGCTGCAGTCCCACTGACTTCTTCTTCAGCAGCTCCACAATCTGAGGGACTTTTTGTATCTGCGTCCTCATCCTGAAATTTGTAGATTTAGTGTATGGAAAAAAAAAATACAAATCTCTCTATATAAAATACCACTGTGTTCAGTAGTGGCTCTTCCTTGTTATCTTAGTTGGTTCTGGTTTTCTTGGAAGTGTCACACCTTTAACGCAACATATATACCCTGAGAGTGTTTATTCCAGCCGTGCATCGAACCAATCAGAGACCGATCCCGCATGGTGTGGCTGTCGAGCCCACCATTCATTTATGGATCCACGTTGAGAGGATCGTATGACCCCAGACACACCGAGGAAGTGCCCCGCTCCCCCCCCCCCTCCCTCTCCCTCGCTCCCCCATCCACCCCCTCTTTATAAATAAACACACAAGCCGCTGCGGAGGTGACGCGGTTCGCTTGAACCGTGTTTCACAGCGATCAGCGATTGGAAGAACCGAAACTCCGGCAAAGCAAATACTACTGCCACACTTCTGCACCGGGCAAATATTTGACCGATTGCAGGTTGTGTGTTTGCTTTCTTTGTGTTTTGAAGTGTGCGTTCTTTGGGCAGCATGTGTAAAGGGGTTGACTGGGCTTTTTAAGTGCAAGGTTCCTTTTAAAGGTTTATTATAAAAGTTCATTAAGAGACGAACTCGACTCCAGCACAGACATTGTGTGAATATATTAATCAGTCAATTAACGATTTGCTATTATTATCAATATATGAGATGCCACTTGAATAACTTTTCCAGGTATTTATTGTTTAACTGATGCATAACTTCTCAGTTCACTATGGTGATGTAGTGGCTACCATTCTCACCTCACAGTGGGATTTAATTCCTTTCTGCATGGAGTTTGCATGTTCTTCCATGCCCCCCCCCCAAATGTGTATTCCGGGTTTCCGCCACAGTCTAAACAAGTGAGGATATTTTGTGAACCTAAATTGCCCTTGTGGTGACTTTTGTCAGTTTGTGGTTGTTTGTGTCTCTCTCGTGATTTACTGGCAACCGGTCCAGAGTGTACCCTGTCTCCCTGCTCCACTCTGAACTGAACAAAACAGCCACGAAGTGGAATTAGAGGTACAGATGATGGGTGAATATTTTGAAATCGCCTTCTTGTTACAGGGTCTGATAGTAGTGATTGACCAGATTCCACAAAGCCTCTCTATCAGTAATGAGCCTCCTGACCTGCAGCATTGATTATTTGTAGTTTGATACCAGCCTCATCACCACCTGCAGATAACCAGATATGATCATCTTTGACAAGTTGACGTCACCTCCAGGGTTCGAATTACAACGTGGCTTTCGGGGGAGCCCTATTTTCCGATCAGACCTCTGCCAGTGTTTTTAGAGCTCCCCCTAAATTTTTCAAATTAGGCTTTCAGGGGAGCTCAGGTCCCTTTCAGGGGAGCCCAGCTCCCCTTAGCTCCCCCGTAATTCGAACTCTGGTCACCTCACTCAAATCAAATGTCCAAAGCATTCTGTCGCCTGGATTTATTTTATTTTAGAGCGTTTCTTTCCCCCACAGTACCAACACACACGCACGCACGCACAACTTTCTGGAAACGTATTCCAACCAACACTACAACTCCTACTTATCCGACCCTTACTGTTGCTCTAACCTTAATGCACCCCTCACCTCAGTCTAACCCTGGCATCATGTCTTCACCTAAATCTTTAAGGGGGACTTTATTTTTATCTGCATGCTCAGTGTGTGTGTGTGTGCATTATCTGATTTAGATCAACCACAAAACAACTCTACCCCCCACACCGGTCCCCCACCCACCCACCCCCCATGCCCCACACACACTAATCCCTCAAACCTGGCATGACTTAAATAACATGTGCTGGGGCCCTGTGTTGTTGCCCTGTAAAAGTCTTCATTCACAGGCTCTCAGGTGGCATTAGGATGACCTGGAACTCTTTACTGATGTTTGCCACATATTGAGTGAATGAGCAAAAGTCTCCTTGGGTGCAGCACACACATCAATTACTCCACACCCACCCCCCTCACAAAAAGCGAGAAAAACACACTGTACCCACACAGTTACCAATGCACACAGTGTTCATTTACTCTCTCTCTCTCTCTCTCTCTCTCTCTCTCTCTCTCTCTCTCTCTCTCTCTCTCTCTCTCTCTCTCTCTCTCTCTCTCTCTCTCTCTCTCTCTCTCTCTCTCTCTCTCTCTCTCTCTCTCTCTCTCTCTCTCTCTCTCAGTTCATGCTGGCTGACAAGCCACATGATATTGGATCGCTTTGGTAAGCTCTATCATATAGCTTTTATTGCTGAGCTGTAGTGATGCAGGTCGGGGTTTTTATTTCAATGACAGGCACTTGATGAGCAGTTTTTAAGATTTTGACTTAGATGCAAAGCTCCCAGGCTGCTGTGTATATTTTTATATGCAATGTACACATGTGAAAACATCATCAGTCATACAACCTGCTCCTCAATAAGAAAACAAACAAAGATGTTTCCAATGGTCAAACTTTTTTTTTTGAATGAGGACGTATATAAAGTATGCATTTAAGATCATTTCGATATTTTATTATCTCATGCCCATCGAGTGAGAATCCACATGTTCCTAATTTCTTTTCATTTACTTCAGGTTTTATATACTTTTTAAATTTAACACCCAAAAATGATCATCATTGACGACATTTATGTTTTTCCAGATGTTTAAAAGGTCTCTTTCCTCCATTCAAATGAATTATTAGGTTGTTTTTGGATCATCAAGTTACACTTCTCTTGATGAAGAAACTGATGTTACTCATGAATCTTTGATTTCTTTATTATTTTAGTTACAGTAAAGAAGCATCTGTTATAGCTAAGTCACATGTATATGGTATACGTGGAAATGTAGGAACTCGATAGAATAGAACCATTTAAGCATAGGTAACCAAGGGATATTGTAATTTTATCAGGTGTGAACATAATTGGTCTCATTGTTCAGATTTTTCTGAAATTGCGAATCCCAGTTAGCTGTTGAGCAAGGCCTCACTCAGGTCTTCAACCTTGCTGTGTCCTGGTGTGTACTGGCACACTATATACTGGCAGTGGTACAGACTTGGTGCAAGTCATAAGGAAAACATGTTTTCTCGCGCTGTCCTTTGTAAGCAAACACAACTACGCAATTTCCCACCTTTGTGACCTTGTGCCAAAGAAGAGACTGAATGTTTTATTAGTGTCAATGTGTTGTGAACTATGTGCGCGATAGTACCGTCCCTTCATTGATCGCAGCTGGTCTATTGCTGTTTAAATGACGTATAGCATGATCACTCAGGGTGAAAACACCCTGTTGTTTTGTAACAATATTCTTTTAATTTTATTTTTCCATTTATTTAGAACATATGATTTAGTAACCTATGAATTTAAACTGAACTTTGCCAAAAGCAGCTTACAAACGTAAGAAAAGAAGGAAAGATCATTTTTCTTTGAATGTGATATATGGAAAGTCCTGTTTGCTCATTTTACAACCTGTTGAGTGACTCAATAACACCTACTAAAATCTTGATTTCTAACCCACTGACCATTCACCCTATCTTTCTCAGAATCACCTTGATTACAATGTAAGTCAATTTTCTTTGTTTGTCGCAATAAAAATCAACGAGGGCTTTGTCGTCAGGACATCAGCAGGCAGGGAGATAAGTGATAAAGTGAGATAGGGGGCAGCTGACCCTCCAAGGCAGCAGCAGAGTCATCAGCACACAGGGCAGGCAAACCTGATGACTCAAAGCCGCTCGTGTCCAAATTGACTGGCAGGTCAGCGAGTTCGGTGATTGGGTTTGAAGTGGAGGCAACATACCATACGTGGAAGTGCAGGCACATGCGAAGAAGAAAGGCAGTTTATGCGTGCACGCACAGGGATACACATTCATATGTGAAAGCACACATTCATGTGTTCCTGGAATAGTAATGCGGAGGCCACTGAGGAGGAGATTAGCTGGAATACATAGTAGAGATGTAAATGCTTTGTACAGTCACATCAGCCTGAGTGATCGCATAACAACGCTGACCTAGAATGTGAGGTGCCCCTTTCCCCAATGTCCTCCCTTACTCTGCCTGAAAATATTTACAACAGAACAGTGGGGAGAGAATTCAACGGAACACCCCACTACCACGTCTTCCACCCTCTGCCCGCATGTTTTGCCCCTCGCTACACCAGTGCGCTGTGCAGCATTAAAACCTTTGCAAGCAAAGAGAGAATGAATTAGGTTCTTGTTGTTTAGTAACTAGAACTTTTATCAAAGTTTTCGCTTCACAATTTCAACCCTCTCTAAATTAGTGCACATTCTGTGTGGAATTCATTCAGCATTGCAAGTTTTGACTGTTGTGGAATTTTAAGACGTGACGCCGACAAACTCGTCTTTGTTGTCATTTTTTTTTTTACAATAGACTATAGATAATTTGCTATGGTCAGAAACTAGGCCATTCCTGGTGATAGAGATAATAGAAAAAGGCTAAAGTTGTAAGGAGCAAGATCTTCGTGAACCTGCTGACCTCCTCTTATACACTGAAGCCGCTGTTGCCTCCTTACTGCATACAGCAGGCTGAAAATCTGGTTCAGGATTCCCTGGATGGAGTAGGACCTACCTCTGGCCTCTGTGACAGCAACAAGCGGAAAGAATGGAAAGTTCTGGGGTAGCAGTGAGGGCCCCAAGCGAGGCCCATTCCTTGAAATGTCAATAGGCAACAACAAAGCCACATGTGGTGCCAGAAATCTGTCACATTAAAATGTTTCCTGCCAGAAAAAAAAAAAAAGCTCAAAGGAAGAGCTCTGCGCCTGGCTGCTTTTACTACTGTACAGTTTCTGCAGAAGAGAAGCGATTGAGGCAAAGGTGACTGAGGTGAACTGCTGTCAGTGATCCAGAGAAGCAGAGGTCACTCAGAGTGTACAGTTGACAAAGCTATGTGAAGAAAGAGAAGAAAATGTCCTGGGGAACTGTACATAAAGTCACAACAACATTTTCAGTTCAACATTTGGTCTCAAACAATAAATACATCAAATTCATAATTGGATACCAAAATGAACTCCATTCTTTTGTGAAACATGAATAAATGCATCAAATGAGCACGACAATTAAGGATTCATATCTGCACTACATCATACAATTCAATTGAAGTTATGTTCATTTCAACGAACACAATGTGTTTGATGGCTTTGCATCCATTATCTAATCTTATCTCATTTATGTTTGCGGGGGTAGAGCCAATCCCAATGTACTATGGTCACAGGCAGGGGACACCTTGAGCTGGGTGATTATATGACAGGGCAAATACAGAGAAACAAAGAATCACACACACACATTAACCCCAAATCTATTTTTTTGGGATCGTGTACATAGAAACCAATGAGCACACAGGGAGAACATGCAAACCATACGTAGATAATGAACGAGAAAACTTCACCACCAATCAACCCTGAAAGCTTTGCAGCATCTATGAAGAAAATTAATACATTGCTCTGAAATCATAATCTCGGATTTGCAGAAACATCATAGTGAAGCCAAAGAAAAGTATTTTTTCAAGTCTACTCCCTGTTGCAGGGAGTTGAAACACTTCCAAATTTAATTTGGACAACTTGAGAATTGTGGAGAACACCGATTTACCTTATAAATTAAGATGCATTGCACAAGCCATTTGTAAATACAGGGCCTTAACTTGTCATAGTGTGAGTGTGGCGTATTTGTGCTCTTATGTAAGTTAATGTGCTCTTTCATCTTGGCCCATTTAGTCATATTAATCCTCCTGCTGGTTGACTGCACTGATGAATAAAAAAAAAAGAAAAAAGAAAACCCGGACTGTCAAACAGCCGGAGAGGTGACCTTATTCTTCCCTTTAGAATATTCATTGACTGGTTTACTTAATAGGGATAGTACACATTACTAAACATCAATGTGAAGAGGACAGAAGCTATTTTTAACATGCGGTCCTGAACAGGGGTCACAATATGACCTTTATATATATACATATTAAGACAGTATAGTGTCAGATTAAAAAAAAGTACTGCCATGTACTGAATAAAAGCAAAAATAATCTGATTATTTTGATCAAAGGAGTTATTTCTTGAAGAAATCCAGTGGTTGTATGAATTAAGTCTTACAGGTTTTGCCCAATCCATCTTCTATAGGGCTTTTCCAATTCTGGGTCACGGGGTGCTCGAGACGATCCCAGCTGACTATAAATGCAGATTGCAGACTGGGCAGACTTTTTTTCACTCTGGGAGGAAACCAAATTACTCAAAGAAAAAGCCATGTATACACACAGAGAACACGGGAACTCCACACAGGAGAGCTCCAAATTGATATTCAAGCTGTGAGCCAAGATCTCCAACCACTCCACCACCCTGAGTCTAGGCTGCTCCCTTCTGGGATCGCCTCAGCAGATCATGTAATCCCGGTGTTTGATTTGGCAAAACTTTTACGGCAGATGCCCCTGAAGAAACAACCAGGGACCTACTTGTTACAAGCTTGCGCCCTTACCTTCTGAACAACCATTACCGATGGTCTTGTGTTACTCTGTTTTCACGTTTTGATTGCATTTAATTTCTTCCATTTATTGTCAAAACAATACCAGTCTCCCTTGGCGGTGTTGTATCTCGTTACTTCTTGACCTTGGCTGTGAGAGACCTGGGTTTCTGCAGGAAGGTCACCCAGTGTAAATAGGATCCAGATAAACAGTGGAAGTTGACTTTCCTTGATGACCCCTGCATGCGGATGCAGGCAAAAGACAATTATCATGCCAGAACATGACCACAAATGTTCAATAAGTATATCAGCAAGACAACCTCAAAATCATCAATAACTAAAAACGTTTATCTATCAGTTCTCAGAGCAGATGCAGCGACAAACAATAAAATCAACAATCAACTGTAAAACAAACTAAATATGAGCTCTCTTTGATATTTCTTTTGACCACCTCCCCTTGTGAGTCTATCATTAAGAACAACCTAAGTGTTTAATAGAAATTAAAAAAAGATGTGTATTGTGTGGGTATGTGCCCTTCCTTCAGAGTCGGCTGTCCCAAGGTTTTTTCCTCTATCTTGCAGTACTCACGCATCAATGTGTCCTTGGGCAAAACAGTTTCTGCTGAGATTTTGACTGGCATGCAAAGCATAAGATTGCCTCGTGTAAGCGAGGTTCTTCTTTTGTCTGAAAGTCTTCAACAGTTATGTCCCGAGACTTGAAAGATGGACTGCATCAATAAAATCAAAGCATCTGCTTTTAAGACCAAAAATACGCTGTTGATGGATGGAGAAAGTAGACTAACACAGCACCACAGTGTGTTATTGCTTTTTTTTTCAGTAAATGACCTAAGAATGACTGTGTGCTGGAAGGTTCAGAGGGCAAGTGGGTCATGAACAAGTTGCGATGTGCTTTTATTGGCTGACTGTGTTTGTTGTTTGTGTTTTTATCTTATTGGTTAGAAAGCAAATGCACCTTGAAGTAACATTTACAGTATGCGGTGACCTAGTTTCTGTTAACTTCGAGTCAATAGGTTAACAGGTGTGATCGTCTGAATCATCCCCAAAAGGCCAGTTCATGAGGAAGTGCAACAGGTGCGTTTGTATTTGACGAGTCCCGTGGTTGCTGTGAGAAACTTTCATGTGGTGTTTGTTATTCGTGATGCTTTCTCTTGTAAATGCATCAGAACTACCACACTGACTCTATCAGAATTATACCAGAAAGGTTTATATTTCAAATTAATTCCACAAAATGAGCTTTTAGAGTGCACTGAGTGTGCAGCCACAGTAACTTAGTAAATTCAAAGTCCCAATTATGCTTGTACCTTCTGCAATACTTCATATCGCCATTGGTGAAACAGGCCCAGTGAACTCGTCACTTTCGTTGCTTGCGCACGGTGGTATACTTTGACTTCACCGCCGACCTGAGCCTCAGAGGTAAATATATCAGAGTTTTGACCCCACGATACAGAGCACCTCCGTGGCCCCATCAACTCATCGCCCTGCCTCTGTTATCTTATCATTATAAACAGAAGCTCTGGGCAGATGTCATCATGCACTGATGTCCTGTCAGCCTGCCTGCTGGTGGGCATTCAAAGGAGACGGTGCATGGCATAACGCACAGGGGTTTGCACAACAAAATTCATGCAAAGTTCGGTGTCCAGTGGACAAACACGACTCAGGTTGCCTCATTTAGTTTGCCTGGTGGTGAGGGAGTAAAGGAGCCATTCTTCAGCTGGCCCGTATTGTGAGTGAGAGGCAAAACCACAAGAACTACTCATTTGTTCTACTGGAAGTCGACTGATGTGTAGATGAGAGGATTCAAAAGAACTACACATTCATTTATTTGGAAGCAAGTCTGGGGGGGGGAAAAACCCCCCAACAAACAAGTTATAGTATTACTTCAATTAGAACAACAGTAATGTCAAAAAAAAAAAAGAAAGAAAAAAAGAAGTGTTTTGAAAGAAGACCTTTTCTGATCGCTGGACTCCATCCCAGTTTGTCAGTACAGTTTGTCAGCTATTTTTACAGTATGTGTTTTTATTTTATTTTATGGTTATTCCCATGAAGAACATGAATATCTGAACCCGTACTCCATGATATTCTTTTCATAGTTGTCGTTACTCTATTTGACAAACATGGATTGTGGTTCGTTTTGCCTGGCTGGGATCCTTCCTGCTCTTTCAAAAACTTCAGGAATGTAGCTCATCTACATCCTCATTTAATTTATTTCTGGCATCTTTGGAAGCTGTTGATAGATTGGACATGACATTGTTGAGTGATGTGCCTGTTACTGGAACAAATTAATAATTACTGATCCTCTCCTGCAGATTTTGGTAAGGACTTTAAAAAAAGCATTCATATCCTTTCAGAAACTGCAGCTGGAGATCTGCTCTCCTGTAGTCAGATGGCTGAGGTCCCGAGAAATGATTTTACATAACTGAAAGATGGGGAATAAATAGAACTTTGGTTTTGTATTTTTATTTGATAGTGCTTGTGACAAGAATAAATGTTAAACTGATTTAATTGTCCAGGTTTATTGATGCCGTTAATTTGTTCCTATTCTTGTGTTATCTGAATGCACCATTAAAGCGAGTTGGCCTGTGATTGGCTGAGAGTGGAGAATCAGGTGAGTGTGCAGACTGCATGCATGCGCTGTGTGTGTCTGTGTCAGTTTGGAGGAGAATGCAGTGAGTTACTAGTTCTGTTGAACAACAAAGCACAAGAAAATCGTCCTGCAGGACGCTACTATAGTAACGCACAATGACTTGGAGAAATTACCTTAATCTGATTACTGGTTTGGAAATAGTAACGCCTTAGATTATGGCCATAACGGACATGCATTACCGGCATCACTGATCCAGGTACATCCTCTACAGATGCGTCATCCAGGTACGCTGCCAATACCTGCAGGAGATGAATAAATGAAGCCAACAAATAATCTCGCTTCGTAATCTCACTCTTTTTCAAGAAGTATTAGAGTACAGGGAAAAATCTTGTGATTGACGGAAAATTTGAATGGTGAGAATGTTTTACCTCAGTGAAAATCTGCAACCTGTCAATATTGTATTGATTGTTCCGACATTTTCTGCTGCATTTCTATTAGTTTATAGTAGCTGAAGTACTCGTAGCAAGAATCTGAGTTTGATGGCTGAGATTGGGGTCCCAAAACAATATCTCAGGCCAAAAGATTTTATTATAATCACACATATTCTGTCACATGTCAGATGTACAGAAGTCATCTCAAAATAAAGAATCAAGTTGAATGCAGCACAAGCAGACCAGTATGTGACCGCATTTATTTGTTTTGTACCCGGTCATCATGCAGAAGTAATGTGTGCCCCGGGAGGTAAGATATTCTCTCTACGGACTGTACTGTTGATTTCCTTCAACATGAGTTGAACTGATGTCACAGAACAAAGAAAAAGGAGCCACTTTTGTTATCACTACTGATCTGAAGCATGTGTGTTCAGACATGAAAAGACTTTAATGATGAGAGCTTCCACTCCTCCAACGCTGGATGACAGCGTTGTTTACCGCTGAATGATGAACAGTTCTGCACTCGTATAACCTCCTTTGCAACAATAACCAGACCACTGGGTTGCGCAGAAGAGCAATTACGCACACTTCCAGGAAAAGTCTTAACTCCATTTTTTTGCATGACATGTGGCATGTGTTACTTCTCATTCATAAAGAGAAACTGAGCAAACAGTATGGGCGAAGAGATGTACACTTCCTGCTGCTCACTGGGTGAAAAACATTCCTGAGCATACAGTAACAATATTGGGTTTCACAGGGAAAAGAACTATATGGTTCAATGGATGTAGTAAACACGAGGAGAGGAACTCGGAAATGGAGGATTAAAATCATCAAAACAAGCATGTTGGAACAGTGCAGCAGCTCAAACTAAGCTTCCTCTTACTAGAAATATGTGTTTGTGCTTTTTCATGTGTGAAAGGAGCTCACATGTGGGAAAACAAATCACTACAACCACTTTTACTCCCACAGAAATTAGTTGCGCAAGGCAATGTTGTCATCCCTCTTGATACAGATGTACTTTAAGAATCAGGGCAAAAGCTGGAGGAGAGGAGCTGGAGAGAGGGGAGAGAGAAAAAACAAACAAACAAACAAACAATGCAGCCGTCCATGTGCAGGCATAACGCACTGCCTGTTGTCGGTGGATGATTTTTCTTGGGTTCCCGTCTCATCAGACCACCAAGCAAGCAAATTTAGAGTTTTTGATTTGGCCGACACATTCAACATATCAATGTCTCTCAAACGTCTGGCAAGATTTTAGCACGGCAGCCTTCATCTGTCTGCAATGAGACTTTCTGTTTCTTTATTAGAAAACGTTGTTACATGCATGGGACCAGAGCCTGCAGAGAAATACAAGAATCCTTTAGAGGAAAGCAGTGATTTCCAGCCATCAAACAGTAGGTGTCTGGCAGGGTGGTTGAAGAAATGTGCAATGCCACAATATGATACTGATACAAAACAGTGAATAGTAGCTGTCTTGGCTCTGAGGTTGAATCAGATGACACAATCATGTTTTCAGTAGTATTCAGAAAATGACAAAAATTTTACTAGGGAGGGTCCGGGAGAGGCTCCTCCCACTTGGTTAGACATTTTTCAAAGTATTGATATGTCAAATGTGACCTTCTCTACATACCTAAAACAAACATGCTGGCGTAGCAAACATTAAATGAGCATGCAGAGATGAAATGCCATCTTCGCGAACAACATTGGGGCATTTTTAGCAGATTTTCAGTCAACATTGTTCCACTGTTAACTTTTTCAATATGTGTATTTTTAGGGTGGTTCCATTTGAACCACCCTAAAAGTAGATTACTACCCTTGGTTCCTCTGCATGACCACACATGTAGAGAACATAAGTTCTGAATTAGGCAAACAAAACAAAGCCAAGGCTGGAAAACACACAAGCAAAAAATAGTTGTTTAGTGGTTAGTACTGTTGACAAACACAAATTATCCCTCATTCATGTCGGGGTCTGGAGTTTGCATGTTCATTCTGTGCTGTTTTCTATCTGAATACTCCTGTTTCCTTCCATAGTCCCAAAACATGCTTTTTCGAGTAATTGCTGACTCTTGTGTGAAGGGTGTGAATATGACAGTGTGTGTTTAGACCTGTGATGGACTGGTGATCTGTGACCGTTTAGTTGGTTAAAGAGGATTTGATGACGCTCGTCTTTACCTTGTTTGGTGTAACTCATTGCCATCATTACGTAATGCTCTTTGGAGGGTTTCTTTTAGCTTCAGTTACAGTGGTGGGCTTATTTAGATGAAAACAGTGACTATATTAAATCAACAGCATGAGCCAAGCCCTTGCTTAACAACAAAGTGTGGAGTGGACTGCCTTGTTGGTAAAGCCACATTAACAAGAGCAGCCAAGCATCGATAACATACACATTACAAGAGGAGGAGTGAACGCCAAGTCCTTCCAGTGCACTGGAATATTGTCTTGAAATAAGTTTGATAATATCTGCCAGTGAAAACATGTTATGTGCTGTTGTGACTCTTAATGACAGAGACGTTTAGTTGTGTAATTCTTTATTGGTCATAAAGCATCTGATACCAATTTTCCCCTCTCATCTGATTGTGGAACTGGTGTCGAGCTCCAAAAAGAAAAGCAATGCTATCCGCTCCTCAGCTTATACAGTGTGCTCTCTAGCTTTTAATCCATGCCTGTGGATTTACAAATTGAAAGCATCTAAAAGCACAAATTTGAACTCACGGAGAACAACGAAACACACAAATAAAATGTGTGGCTTCGTTCATAGAGTGGAAATGCTGCTACAATTTCACCAACTTCCCAAAATAAGTCATTGAATAGTTATGAACAATTCACGTGCCGACTGGCCATCAGTGTGGAAGTGAGAAAGCAGACAATAGTTTCTCTATGAAATGCGTCTTAACGCCTTTTCCTTTTTTTGCTTTTTACAGTATGAATGTGTTTTGCAGTCCTCTACAGGGGCTGTTATTTCCATTTGTACGATTCACTGTTTTTCTCTCTGCGATGTTCTTAACAGCTGGAAACACTTTTGCTCGTACAGGTTGTGCAGAGAAAATTGTTTTGAGCTTTCTTGAGTGTTAAAGGTTTCAGACAATTTGTCGCTGTGGTCCAGACTGAAATATCTTAAGAAAAACTATTTGAAGGATAGTCAGCCCATTTTGTTAAAAAAAAAACATTTAAGTATCGTCTGACATTTTGGTGTCTTCATTCACTCCAAGTGTGAGGTCTTTTCACCCTCCGCCTATTATTGTCTGCTGTCGTTAATCCAGCTAATTTAGTATCTGTGATAAAGTTGTTTTTCTTCTCTCTTATTGATTTTCCATTCGGCACACCAGTTACGATCTCCTGCTTGGATCCCCCTGCTTTTTTTTTGTTTGTTTTGTTTTAAGTCTGCCATGTCTTTTGCTCACTTCTGCTAAAGCTCCTTGGTCTGTTCTGCCTTCACACTTCAATCAAACCTCAATCAATTGGCACCAGAGTTCATTCAAAAGTACCCTAAGATTGTTTTGAAACAAACCCAGTGTGCTTGTTCTGCATGAGCCAAAGTTCAGGAATTCAATTTTCCTCAGCTGTACAAGTCCAGCTCGCCAATCTTACCAGCGGTCTTGCTCATTGGACTGTTGGTGTGAACACTTCATTATAAAACTTCAGTCTTGACTGGAGTCTAAAACATGTCCTCTATGCTGAGAATAACCAGCTGACAATTTCACTTACTTTCAATAGGTACATATTCTGTCCTTATTGATAGTTAAAAGTGGTCGAATAAACTGCAGTGAACAGATGCGGCTTCAGAAAACCTGAACTTTTGTACAGAGCACTCGACAAACATTCATACAATTTTTGATTTCTTCTTGAAATTCGAGCCACTTTGTTTTGAATACGATTTCCTGGATTCAAATAAAATTTTAATGGCAATCACACATTGTTTCCAGATCTATATATTGAATTAATGTTATCCTACTGTAAATGTTGACTTTCTTCTCCCATTATTTGGGCGTGATTGCTCTGAACTGGAGTGCTTTTAGTTCAGGTCAACAAGTCAGTGGATCTGTTGGTGGCTATCAGTCCAGTGTGTGCACGCTCGTGCCACATAACAACTTAACACACGTGCACACATGTGACACCATGTGTGCAGGTTTCTCTTGTGCGTGACTGCAACCGTGATTCAGCATGATTTCCCAGCTTTTTCTCTTGTTGTTTTTCTCCTCGCGACTGTTTTTCTATCGTCTTCACTCACGTTCACGAAGGTCTGATGTGGTTTCAACCAACTCATCACTCACGCTGGTTGTTACAACATCTGTCTGGCTTCAGTGCCAGGGCACAGGCCGTGCTGACGCCGCGTGTTGATGTCGTGGAGAAATGAAGCCCCGAGGTCACGCAGCCTGATCAAAAGAGGGATTTTAAAATGCTGTTTAGTACACTTGGGCAGGGCCAGATTGGCTGTTTTGGAAAGCTTGTGTGTGTGTGTGTGTGTGTGTGTGTGTGTGTGTGTGTGTGTGTGTGTGTGTGTGTGTGTGTGTGTGTGTGTGTGTGTGTGTGTGTGTGTGTGTGTGTGTGTGTATGTATGTGTGTGTGTGTGTGTGTGTGTGTGTGTGTGTGTGTGTGTGTGTGTGTGTGCGCGCGTGCGTGTGCGTGTGCGTGTGCGTGCGTGTGTGTGTTTTTCAAGGTAAGGAGGGCATGGAGACTCTGCTCTGTTATGAGCTGTTCAACTGAGGTGAGATATTCGTTGGAAAGGAGCCAAATTGTTGAGTTCAGAGGGGTCCTTGTGTACCCTGCTCTGAACTCCTGCAACCTCGTCAGTGTGTGTGTGATGCTGGGGGGGGGGGGGGGGGGGGGGTGGTAGGAGTGAATAAGTTAAAATAACATGCACTGGTCGACCTGGCCTGTGCCAACAGCGTGCCCTCCTTAATCCCCACACGTAAGCATGCACACACACCACACACAGACACAAAAGGCAAAATGCTACCGTTGTGTGGAATCTCCAAACTTGAAAGGCTTTTTATCCAGAAATGTGTCCAGGTATGTTAGACCTATTGTATTTCTTATTGTGACATTGTATTGAGTATGTAAATAACCATGCAATAATTGGCATGAAACATTACAGCATAATGTCAAATATATATGTAAATACCAAAAACAATTTTTTGACATTGAACCAAAAAATGTAAAAGAAATGGTCATGTGAGGTATATCCTGCAACATGCTGTGTGTTAGACTAAACCCAAGAGGAGGCATGTTGGCTGTGATTCACTGACATGCAAAATGTCTAAATAGCAATAAAATTGAATCAGGAATGAACTACAGTCTTCCGCAAGATCAGGAAATGTGAGGAAATGTCCATTTTACACATTTTTGGAGTCTATTCAGAGATCAAACCTTAACCTCTGGCAGGTCAAAACTTTAATCGAGCTTTGGTCAAACCACCTGAACTCATTCTGAAGCACACAGAACACATGCCTTTGCAAACCGATTCTCACTAATGGACCAGAGTAATTGCACTAGGCTTGGTTTGATTGGGACCAGACCGAACAAGTGTGAGCGCACCCATAGACGATAGAGCGCGTTGGAAGCATTATGTCATCGACCTGAACACAAAATAGTTTTCCTTTAGAGCAAAGTCGTGTTTATACTTGCACGTTTTCCAACTATCCTTCCTTGAACTGCCCAACTCGTTGACTCATGCTATTATTGAGGTTTTCAGGAAGATGTAGGTGATGGTGAGGACAAAGTAATGCAGCGCTGATGTAATTCATTGAAGCATTCCCACATTATTTTTCTTGAGGTCTTGCAGGTTCCCAACCAGTGTAGCAGGTGATTTGCCACTATTCATTGTCGGGTAAACAGAAGAGTCCGTGCATGACGTAGAGACTGAATGAGGGTTCTTTCATCTTTCACATGCTTTTTGAACCCACACAAATAACTTCAGGAACATCAGAAGTAAAGAAAGAAAATTCCCACAAAAATCGAAAAAACTTGACTCTCATACAGAACAGCAATGGGTTAATAAGGAAGCAACGGTAAGCAGAGCCTAAGTGGACTGTAGACTAATATTTTTAATAAAAAGAAAGGGTACAAACTAAAAGAAAGTGTCAACTGAAAGAGTCCCAAGGATAAAAAAGGTATATCAGTATAGTTACCTTCTGCACTGTCTATGCCTATGCTGCAGGTGCAGCTGTGGCTCAGGTGGGAGAATGGATCATTTTCCAATTGCATGTTGGTGGCTGAATTCCCATTTGTGTGTTTCCTTTGGCCAGATCCTGGACACTGTGTTGCTCCTGAAGCGAGGCAAACACCTTGCAATGCAGCTGTGTTACCACTGCAAGAAAATGTGTGTTTAGTAATAATAAATTTATAAATGAATCCATGTACCTCATATATGTAGATCTGTCTTTGGATTTTTAGAATTTTAAAATAAAACCTACATATGATGAGAAAGAAAATGCAAACTACACACAGAAGTATGCATTTTTTTTGTATTCATTTACATTGCCATTGTTCGGTTTTATACTTTTCCTTGTGTTGTTATGTTACTGCTATGGTTTGTATTTCATGTTCAGTCATGTATATGCACGTTATGTATAGAGACTGCTTTACATAAACACACATTGAATGTATTGCATCTAAAGGTTTGTGGATTCTCACAAGTTTATTAGCTTTTCGAAGTGGGGTCTCTAAGTTTTTTTCGTTTTTTTTGTGACTGTCTAACATGTGTGGAAGGTCACAGAAAGACTGGTGGATTAAAGATGCCTATAAACAGGGTTTGAATTTATTGACATATAAATCACACCAACTAATGACTTCACATCTGCCACCATTAAAAACACAAACCACAAATGTGAAAATTCTATTGCATGCTTTTTGTAGTCTTTATTGGCGGAAGTTGCTCATACTTCTGGGAAAGCGCTCGCATAGTTTTCGTTATAAAGGGAACCTCTTTATATCCGTTTATCCTAACTGTTGCTGCATTTAATGCTGATGACCTGACGACCACTCAGACACTCGTAAACTGGCAATGAAAGATGAATTCTGAAATCAACAGGAGGTTATTAATGTTTATCCTCCTCGGCTTGTTTTTCCGCACACACGACCGCATGAAGTGCATGCGTACAGTGTGTGGGGGGTGTTTGCGTGCGGACAGGCTCATGGCGTATGACTGTCGGGGGGCCAGCAGGGCCACAGAGTGACTGACCTCCCTGCAAATGTTATTACACATCGATGAGGCCACACATCTGATCGTTAACCCCTTACTGCATCATAACCCTATCGGTGCGTGTGTGTGTGAGCGTGTTTGTGTGTGCGCGTGTGTCCGTGTGTGCATGTCTATGTCTGTGTACAACCCTCTTCCTGGCCCTCTCCAGCGCTCTGCTTTTCCTAACTCTGTTTTCGCTACTGTATTTCATCTAACCGTATCGATTTCTCCCTGAACCACCTCCTGAAGGTCTCCCGCCGGAGGACTCTGATCTGCACTTTGTAGCTCTAAACTTGTTGTGCTCATTTCTGGACAGAAAGTTCAAAAACAGGCTGTTAGTCATCTCACACTCAGCGGCCTCGCTTTCTACAGTCAGAGTTAAACTGCTGGTATAAGTCTCTTGTAAAACTTGTGAGATGTAGTTACTTTTAATAATGCATCAGTGACACTTTATTGGGTGGTAAATATTATTTCACCGTAGCGGAAGTCATTTTGTCCAAAAAAGAGCACTGTAAAACTTTAATTACCTCTGCTGGGCTTCGCGTTAAGCCTCTGTGGGGCCTGTTTTACTGCTGTCATTTGTGTTCAGTTATGGCGTGCACCAGCAGACCGAAATCTAGTGTGTTTGAGAGAGAAGTTTCTGCTGCCACTCAGAGAATCAGATAAAATATAAACAATCAATGAAAGAGCACATAGAGTCTCTTTGAAATGAAGAAAAGATGTTCTGATTTATTACTTTTCATGGTCTTAATCAGTAGACTTCAAATGTCCCAAGACTTCTTTTAATCTGAGCAGAACTTCTTATTGAAGATGAAGTCTCTCTTCAACCAAAAATGTGTTTTTCTTTCTGCTCCTACAACTTAATGTCCAAGTGACTCATGCCGCATGATGAATGTCTGGAGAACAAAGCCAGAGGGCTATTTTCACATTTATCACCGAAAATGCGAAAGATTGTCTCAACAATTATTATGCCTCAAGAAAAGTATTATTATTATTATTATTATTATTATTATTATTATTATTATTATTATTATTATTTCTACTACTATTATTATTATTATTATTATTATTATCTTTATGAATTTCAGTATTTTCTGTTTATGTGAACATAAACATAATATAGTTTCTATTCAAACTTGTGAAATAGTGCTCGCAATCACATTGTACAGTACCAACGTCATGTCTTAAGGAGCTCAGTCAAACCTGATAAACTGACCTGTTCTCTTTTGTAAACCTCCCGAAGCCTTGTCAACGATCGGTCACAGAAGGTCAGAAGGTCAAAAAAACAGTTTGTTGATAACGCCCATTTACGGTAAAACAACGTCGAAGGTGAACTTGTGAATGGCAGGCTTCTGTGTGTTGGCAGCGGCATGTTTATTTGTTTGACCTGAGTACTGTGTTCTATGTTGTGGATTAACGGCATGCGGAGGAAGCCAGGGCCCTGCGGTCTGCAGCCTCCCAGGGAGCACAGAAAAGTCATCCATCTGTTTATCATTAAAGGGTTGATCTGTCAACCCGACCTGATCAAATAACTCTTACACGTTTAGCACTACTGTGTGTGTGTGTGTGTGTGTGTGTGTGTGTGTGTGTGTGTGTGTGTGTGTGTGTGTGTGTGTGTGTGTGTGTGTGTGTGTGTGTGTGTGTGTGTTGTTTCCATGTGTTGCTTTAATGTGTGTATCTTGGTATTTGTAGTCTTTTTCTTTTCTTCTTGTAGATGGAGGGCTGCCTTGTTAACATTCGCAGCTCCACTCTATTTGTTGCATGTTGCTCCACTCATGATTTATGATTTTACAATTCTTACCTTATTTGACTTCATCTTGAAATTTGAAAGTTTACCAAGAGTCCACCCATCCAGCCGTCTCTCCAGAGATCACATACTGCCATTTTTGCCCTGTGACATGTGCCACTTGCACATATGACCCCACATCCCATTTCTTAAGATTATTTTATTGATGAGATTAACCAAGCTTGTGTTTGTGTTTACGTTTCCATCGAACCACTCTCCTTGTTCAGAGGGTGACCAGGAATAGAAGATAATGTGTTGTCTCCTGCATCGACCAGTTGTGCTATGCCATTGCTGTTTTTCTCAAAAAGTTACATAACACACATCTGCACATAGCTCCTACAGCGGGAAGTTTCAACTTGCCGTAAACATGGGCTCCGAAGTGATCATAAACAGCGTAGCACCACCTCCTCTAACCCAACAGTGATTTTGATCCCCAAATCTGATGGGATAGAAATGTTTACATAATGTGATTTTAATTCATTGCAACCAATTTAACTGCAGTGACTCACATCCATACCTCTTGGCAATGTACAGTCACTTATGACCCTCAGACAGGATTTTGAATCGTGGTGGAAAAAACTGGAATAACTGGAGAAAATGCACGCCGAATGTGAAAACTCCTCACAGAGTGGACTGAACCAAAAGTTCCAGTCTTGTATAGACTGTTGCTGATCAGCTTATATACTCAACACAATCAAACAACTAACATATTATATACAGCTGTGTTTTCATTCATAAACATAAGCTATAAAATGTCACTGAGTGAACAGTGTCTGGAGAAAGTATGATGCTTAATCAATTAATTCATTCTCATGATGAATACAATCACTACTTCATCCTTGTTTTCCAGACAGCAACATTTGTCTTTTTGTATTTGGTGATATGTAGACTATTGTCTTCAAAGAGCATGTGACTGTGCACAAGTCACATGATTTGGGGGTTAAACTAATTTAACTTCAATACAAATATTTTTAAACCTAATGCACCCAGCACTGTGACAGAATGTTATTTTCTCAGAATAGTAGTCGACACACTTTACAAGTAGGAGGAGGCATATGTTTGAGCAAAATCCAGTACTATTGATCCAAGACAGTGATTTGAAAAATTCTTGATATTGATAGTGGGTGTCTTAAGAGTTTCCTTTAACCTCTGATAGTTATATAACCCTTTTCAAATACACCTCAAAGAAACAGACTGAAGCAATTTCCAGACTCAAAATCTTACTTTCTCCAAATGAGTCAATGCATGGACATGAACAAAGTCCTTCCAGATTGATTCAGCTCCACGTTCAGCGAGGGCAATGAGAAACAATGCTATGAAACATACTGTGGACCGAAAGCCTCGTCATTGTATAAATTGATCGCAGCAGGGAGATTTGTGTTATCCATTGCTTTTTAACGACAAGTTGAAGCAGGAATGTTTTTACGTTGCTGATACGGTTCTAGGCAATACATGTCAGCAAGGTAAAAACATTCCTGCTTCCATAAAAATGGTCTTATGAACTCGCTCAAATCAATTTTGGGCAGAATTTCAGTCCAATCAGATAAAGAAATTGAGGATAAAATCCCATAATGACACGTTTACAATCACTGTTCATCTATTTGCATTATGTAAATCGTCTCAACTGCAAGGTATTTTTCTGCATCCACATATATGTATAATGACAGAAACCTTGTTACATATATTGGTTTGATTTATTTTTGTTAGCAGTCCAAATCACTTTGTGGTAGAAGAGGGTGACTTAAGTTCAAAATAAGTCTTATACGATGATCAACCTTGGCAAGTGGCTTCATTATCATTCAGATTTTAAATAAACAAATCCTTCTGCCTCCACAGTTGTCCCCCCTGTTCACAGTTTCCCCATGCATTTTAAATTAATATACACATGCATGCCCCGTCTGACCCAACGGTTTTGGAATACATTACAAAGAACCATTTCTATTTTCAAGCCTTCTAAGCCAATTTATCTATACTGAAATGCTTTCAATAAACAGCTTCCTCATATTTCAATAGACTTATATGCTGCATTGACATGGAGTATCCATAGTAAAGGGAGTATGACAGCAATTTCCACGAGACTATACTATATTTCCTCCATTTTCATTTGTTCACGTCATGTCTGTGTCTTGTCCGCCTCTAACTCACTGGGAGTAAGTAAGCAACACCAAATACTGTATTAGTTATAACCGTTTGCATTCATACGTTCTTCAGGCAACCCTGTCCTGGCTTCATTGTTGTACAAGTTTATTCTGATTTTTTTATGTTGATTTCCACAATACTCCAAGCATTACATGTAAAACGTTTTGTGAGTTGAGTTTCTGCAAAACGTTCATGTCATTGTGTCAAATATCGTGCCTTAAAATATGCCTTCTTTCCTCAGTTTAGATATCACCCTCTAGATACATACTGTAAACATACTCGTGCTTCTTTAAAGAGGCATTTGCGACCACAAGCATCGCTGCCACTCAAACCACTGACAGATTGCCATCATGTTTGGCGTTTTCACTCAGAGCCTTTAATGGATGGAGAGAGAGCACGTAAAAACACTGCCAAGTGTTATAACACAGCAGGAGTAACCTTGCCTTTGGTTTCTCAATCAGCTTCTTTGCTTTGGAGGGCTGCCAAGTGTCATTCACCTGAAATGTGTGTGGAGGTGAACTCAAAACAAGTGTCATGTGTTGCTTTTGTGGGTACAGAGATGTGGAGAAGAGATTTTGGAACTTCAGAGAGAAGATGGGCAGGAGAAAAAAAGGAAAGAAAATAAAAATCATTTAACTCCCTGCCAAGTTGATTGTTCCTGTTTTCTCTTGCGTTCTCCTCAAATGTGGGCCATTCCGACAGACCACTAATGCAATAAATCTCCAAAATGTCTTTCATATGATTTAATGGTATGATGCAGACCAAGCTTGGATAATCTCAGGAAGATAAACTACTTGGATAGATTCAACTTGAAAGCATTAGATAACTTCCCTTGATTGCTTTGTGCTGTCACCACCATTCAAGCAGCAATCTCGAGGGAAGGGCCGCACTTGTATTCATCTGGCTCAGACGTACATCAACACAGGAGTGGATACATGCTGGCACAACTCAAGTTATACAACTTTTAATTGTGCACTGCACAGCAGCTGTAATGGGGGATGCAATTATGTACAAACAGTATCTGTGGTAAGTTTCTGTGCCACATGAAAAAGATAAGCGTGCCTCCACTAACCAGCTTTCTATTGCAAACTCTAACACTTTGAACCCTGTCTTTATTACTCTTTACATATTAACTATGACCAGTAGAAGTAGCTATTACTAATGATGTGAACAACAACTTATGAAATTGTTATTATAAGCTATAATGATAATTAAAATGATCTGAAATGTGTAAAACGGTTACAGTACCTGAAGTTACACTGAGTTTGTTTATTTGTCACACGTGAAAAACAGCTTTAGAGCTGCAGAACTACTGTCGCTCAGAAATTTAGCTCATTATTTCACTCACTGGAAGATGATAGCCTAATTTCAAAAAACTTAAAAGTGATACTAAATAGAGCCTTTATACAAAAAACAACATACTGTTGAATGTTGTATAAAATGTGTCATTTGGATTACAGAAGCTTTGACAGAAATTTAATTGAGAAAAAAAGCGTCTTAGATTATCCCTCCATACTAACTGTATGGTTGAAATGTTCAATTCCCAAGGACTTCAGCAAACAGGTCAGTAAATGTCACAGTGTCGCTGCAATAACATTTACTTTTGAATGAAGCCACTGTTATCTGTGACAAACCCGCACAACACTGGCTAGTAGATTACAAATGTTGAAATTAACCCTTTTTCACAGCCTGTTACAGTTTTAAGCTAAGTGAATAAAACTTGACTGGGATATACATTCTCGACATTCCCATGTCGGCCGAATTTCGCCACATTTCAACATTTCTGAAAACATGTCTCTCGTTGCCAATGACTCAGATGAGAAAATGAATACCACATGACTTTACTCAGTGTATGGGAAGCCTTTTACCGGTTACTGTAACTCTGTTCAAAGAGTGGAAACAGTCAAACCACCTCTGACCAGAGATTAAGTACCTTTGGCCTTTTGGGACCCCGCTGGTTGTGTCCTGTGGCTTCCACTTGTAGGTTGAGTCTTGGATAAAAACTCATATCTTGGAGGAAGCAGCTGTCACGTGGCAACAAAATATGCGAATCAGTGTAATTCATACGGCACAGATAAAAATGACTATTCGAGCAAAAATCTGTTACAAAACCCCACTACTCATTAAATGTTGGATGTGAGGGCTGAACTCGTCGGTTCAGAGAAGTTAGAAATCCATTAAATTTAATCTCATCCATGTAGAAACACTGAAAACCAACCAGAGAAGGATGGAAGCTGCCAAAAATAGTCCCCAGAAGTGAAAGCAACAACATGATATAACAGATTAAAGCATTTATTGCATGCCTGACTGGAGTTTTTTTCCCACATGGTCGTAAATAGGGTAATATATTGTAGTAATGTTGCCTACACAGAGCCAGCAGAGGTCTTTCCCGCTGTGTGAGTTGTTGACAAGTCCTCTACTGGCTCATTCATTCTATCAGCACAAAAGCACACGTGGGATAGGTATGTGTGTGGATCTGTCTGGGTTTCTCAGCCAGAGGAGCCCATGGGGCACTTAAAATGGAAGGTCACTTGTTTTTGCCAAAAACACAAGAAATATTCGGGAAATGTTCTCCAAAGGTTACAAAACTTTGAGGAAAGCATCCAGGAAGGAGGCAGCACAACCAGTATTGTTATTAATAAATGTTCTGCATTTATATAGGAATGATGTGAACATTTATATGAGTTGTTTTTATTGTTTTGTTTTGGGTTTATTTTCTTTTTTTTTGGGGGGGGGGCAATAAATGCTGATTGATATCAATCAGTGAGCCAACCCATATTTATTTGCACGAATAAAGTTCTAGCACTTTTAGAACTGCAATATTGAAGTGATACTTATTAAATATGTCAATGGTTTGCAGGTTGGGTTCATTATAAACTGTACTGATAATATTTCTTAAATCCATGTGCTTTTTACCCCCAACATTGTGGCCCATAAAACCACATTTAAGCTCAAGGTCAACTGTATCACACTTTATTAAGAGAACTTGATGCTTTGTACTTTTAACACCTGATCAAATATGACATTAATTTGTTATATTTCCTCTGGCCCCAGTACCAGATACCAGCAATGTCAACAAGGTGTTGTGTGGTTTTTCCCTCCAACAGAGAATGTCAGAACATTCTGGCTTTAACATCAGCTCATAATTCAGCAAGCAGCATTTTAATGTGTTTCCTCGTTACGCTTTCTTTCACCTGAGATATACTACTGTGGCTCCGGCAGGATGAAACATCTGGGGGAATCCAACACACACAGATGTCACAGAAGTCACAGATGTTATTAAACCTCCGGGCCTCTGTCAATAGTGATTTATATATATGGACACCCTTTCTAAAAGACTTTCTCAAAAAAGAAAACTATAAAATAGTAAGTGGGTTTCCACTTGAAATTTGTCATTGCAGTTTCCCAAAACTTCTGTGTTCAGAGATTCGAAATTGTAGCACCTTCTTGTGGTACACTGGGAGAACACACAGTTAGATAGTGTCAATTATATGAGTGTGATACAGCACCCCCTGTCGGACGGAGGAGGATCTTCATATCTGCAACCAAGAAAACATGTAACAACACATGCCTCCATCACGTAAACTCAGAATAACAAAAATGATACAAAAATACGTTTCTTTAATTTGAGTTAGGAATCACATCGTCTGTGGTGTAATTCTGTATTTTTAAGTGCACAGCCAATGTTGTGAAGGAATGCTTTTAATGCTGGGTTGTGAAACATAAAGCACGTGGGCGAATAGAGGCCCCAATCCAGACATTTAATAACTACAAAGAAACATTAATTTTTCAACATGTTCATTGGACAATTCACATTATATTGCACCGCTGACAAACTTTGTACTTTGAACTTGGAATGGTTTCAATTGTAGAAACCTGCACACATATTTAAATTTGCTATGAACCTCTTGGCACTGAAATGAAGGAGTGCTTTAGAGCCATCAAAAGATGTTTATATTTCAAACTTGAATTTTGATTTTATCATACTAAAGTAAAATCTTTTTGTGAAATTTTTTTTTTTTTAATTAAACTTCAAAAACAATGTCTTAATACTGTGACTGCTGCACTGGAAATCACTCAGATGAGTGGCGCCCTCTGCTGCTCGGGACAGTCAACAACAATTTTAACCAGATGTTTTTAGACACTTGGTGACTGTAGTCAGAAACAAGGTGTTTATGTAAAAGTCATAGAGTAGGTCCAGCAAATAGAACATACAAATAAATAACTGAAAAACAAAAACACATACACCCCAGTACGTTGTAAAATTGTAATAACAAGCGGTGTATATTACATAAAAGACTTTCTTTTTAAGCTTAAGAATGAGCTTAGTTTTAACATATTGAAGTAGCAGATGTGCAAAATCTTGCTGATAAGTGTAATTGTCTCAGTTTTAGGACACTGGCTCACAGGTACGGGTTTATTCTGCCTCATGGCACAGTAAGTTGTGTTTCTTATGAGTGGAGTTTGGATGTTCTCCCTGTTTGTGTGGATTTTTCCAGGTTCTTCCCAATGTTAAGATCATGGGTGACTAATTCTGTGTACGCAAGCCAGTGCCAGATAAAATACAGAGTAATATCACAACACTTTTAGTGAACAGGGTTAGCTCTTTATTCAGGATATCACCATTTTGAAAACAAATATAAATGCTAACATCCATCTTATTAACCTACCAAGTTACAATCTCGCAGTGATGGCAGCAAATACCATTGATGTTTAAAGTAGCCTTTCTGGAGTTAAATAAATACCGCTTGTTCTAAATGAAACAGTCTGTGGAAAGACACTTTCTTCACTAACATCCACTGAACGTCAAGGAAAAACGAGTGTTTAAGACAATGGAAATGTATCATCTTCAGATTTATATTTACATTTACTAGCGTGAACAAATTAAATGTTGAAATACTTTTTCAAAGATAAATCTAGAATTGCCCAACATGTATGCAAAAATCATGACATGGCCTACAAATATATTTCCAATTACTTGCATTCAGTCAGTTCTGATGCCCCCATGAATATGTAGAACTGTTTAACTGGACTCTCTCTCTCTCTCTCTCTCTTTTTTTTTTTACTGATTTCATTGCACCTGTATTGCTTCATATGGTTCAGAGTACAGGAGTACAGGCAGAGGGAACAAGATGTTGCAACAGACAATATTCACTCTTATAGCTGGAGTGTAACATTGGACAAGAACTCAAAGTCTCAGACATTCACGTTGCATCAAAACAACCATGGTACAATGTTTTACCTCCTTTAGTTAAACACCGAACCAACTACTCTTCAGTTTACCATTGTACTGGTTTGATATTTATGTTCACTTTTACAAGTTATGCAGTTATGCAAGTCATTTTTCCACCCTCACTCCACCTGGAGAGGAGCCATCTGATTGGGCTCTTATAGCATTTTACGACCGTTTTAAATCAACAACTTGCCATTGTTGTGATATAACTTGGTTTGACTGATATATGCAAATGGTTGATTACACTGGATTGTCTGCCTCAGAAAGCAGAGAGGGTTTAGTAGTGATATAAACCTACATATTAGTGTTAAGTATTATAAATGTATAAATCACAGCTAAAGACTTGCAGAATGGGGACATTACAAAAGCTGATCAGTTTTCACTCCTATATGTCTTTTTCCATTCTTAAAATCGTGATCCTGGACATCCAGATAATCCAATCAGGGAGCTCTCCTTGGGTCAGTTCAAGGACAAGCCGAAAGCCTAATTTTTTGTACAGGGCCACAGCAGGCTTCTGGGTGCTGCTCGTCTCCAGCACCACTTTAGAGAAACCTCGTTCCTTGCTGAAGGCCATTACAGTCTCAGCTAACTTGGAGCCGAGGCCCATCCGTCTGACCTGCGGGGAGATGATCATTCTGAAAAGTTCGCCATATTGTTCTTTCCCGCTCTGTTTCCCCACCACAGCGACCATACCAACGATCTGTGTCCTGCCCTCAACTTCAGCCTCAGCCACCCAGAAACAGTCATCGGGTCTGCTCATAAAGTTACCGACAATGTCGCTCATGTCAGTATTTAGCTTCAGCCTGACAAAGCCATCATATACTTTGTAGCAGGAGTAGTAGACGAGGCCCGTCCATGCTGTGGGTAACAGCACAGCTCCAAGCACAGAGCCCAGGAGGTATCCGGCAATGCCCAGAGCTAGAATAACGGAGTGGTGGAAACTGCTGCTCATGGCATTGACAAAGCATGGATTGGTGTGCTCCCGGATGCAGGTACCAAACAGGGTCAGAACCGTGTCTTTGTCAGATGGACGATACCGGCGGATCACCAGCGGCATGACGACAGGACCTGTGGGAAAACATCCAAACAAGGTTCCTTAGAAAAGAGAGGACAGTCTCCCATAAAGATTTTTCTCATACTTGAGCAGAAATGTCTCAGTTTTATTTAGTTATTCTTTTTTTTTTTTTTTTTAAATGTATGACTGGGAACAATCTTTTCTCATTATATAGCACCACATATAACATAATATATCATTTCTCTGTGCTTTTAACAAAGAGAAACCAAACAAATCTTCTAAAGGCAGGTGCAAATTGACTACAAAATGATGCATAATGATCCAGTTATAAGTAAAGTAACCAAAGCGAGACACAACACAATATACCGCAACACTAAAATAAGGCACACTTATAGTAAAATGCAACTGCGTTCATTGGTCAATCTACTAAAAAAAAAGTGCACAAATCTCACAAGTGACACATAAAAATTAAACCGAGGCGTTAATGACAACAAGGGAACTATGTGAACAAGAAGAAATCAATGGGTGAAAATGTTTAAAACAGAAAAAAAAAAAAAAGCCCATTAGCAATCAAACAATGAAATCAATCATATTAAAATGAAACTGTAATTTCAAAATGACTTCAAATTGATGTAGAACGACGCTAAACTAACATGTAAAGATAATATCCACTGACCCAAAACAAGTTGGACTGTGCAGGAGGGGGATTGTTAATGTGCCCATCGTTTCCATTGTTTCATAATCTGTTTTCAAAGTCGCGTTCAGGTTTGTTGTTTTAAAAAAAAAAAAAAAAAACCTCCCAGAACATTGAGTTTCCCTATTAAACGCCACATGGAGTCAACGAACACAAAAGCACAACTTCACTGTTCGCTACGAACCGTTTTAAGCCACTAACGCGACAGGAGGCTGATTATGACTGAGCTGTAATGGGTTTAGAGAAAGTGAACTTCTTACGGTTGTAAATCGCTGGAGGAGAAACAGCGCGGTGCGATCGGCTCGTTCACGGCTGGGGAGAGATAGCAACCCGGCGAGAGGGGAGCAGGGAGAGTCCGCTTCCAGGAGAAGCCGTTCGTTCGAGGTTTATAGCGGCTCAGAGTGCGGCTGTAAAAGAAATCCCGACACTCATTGCGACAGCATCCTTCCACTCACCGTGTTTCCGCTGGGGCTCCAAACAAAGCCATTATTAAAACCGTGAATAAACAACGAACGAAGAACTGGTTTGATCAGAAGTTCGACACGAAAAAAACAACAAAAAAAAACAACAAAAAAAAAAAACAGGTTGATCGTTCAGCTTTTCGTCGTGTCGGAATCTCCACGAAGCCACAAACGGAAATCATGGGATCCGCGAGGGACTGTCCTCTCTGGACTCTGGGTAGAAGCGATGCAGTGACATTAACATAACATTAACATAACATTAACAGTGACATATGGATTTGTTGGGCTTTTCTATTTTATCACATAGGAGCACATAGGAGTGACTGTGTTGTATTTGGTGCTGTATAAATAAAGTTGAATTGAATTGAATTGAATTAACCACCACGATGAAGGAAGATCTGAAATAATGGAATAAATCGACACTGAATGCGTTTACCTTAAGGACGCTTGTGCATTTTATTGTGTTGAAGTTCACTTTTTTTTCCAGTTTTAACAGCATTTGAGTTTACATTCATTTGCATGATTCAAAGAATTTACTGCATAACTTTAAAAGTACAATCGCATTACCTCATCCTGCAATTTGCTTTAAGTATAGACTAATCATATTGGTGTATATTTCATCCTGATAACGTGTAAATAATGTGAAAAATGGAAACATTTCACTATTTGAGTTCAATACACAGCATGTGAGTTTAGATTAATGTCACTGAAGTACATTTAATATCATAAGGGCAGCTTTTCCAATCAGTAGCGAAAATGACAATTACAGCTCCTGCTACAGCTACTGCTTCTTATCTGCATATTAAATATACGTATCTTGAAAATTTACATTAGAGCTGCCACTAATGCATAGCTGTGTTGAGAAGCGAGACATCAAGATGAGCAGCAAATAATAGACTCAAGCAACAACCTATTTATATGAACTATGTTTAGCTACTTCAGCTAGTTCAGCTTATCTCCTACTTTTAACAACATTGCTAAGAGCTGTTTTTATTTTCTTCATTGATAGTATCAGTCCTGAATAAATAGACATTGTCTGTTCTTATGTTCAAAAGAGCATGTTTTCAAGTTGATGGAATGGATGACAAGCATATGTCACATTATAGGCAAATGCTGAGTACAATCTTTACAGTCCATCTCCCCCACAATTCCTTGCTGAATCTTGTTGAGATACAACACAAGACTCCAAACATGAGATTGATATTGAGGTTTTTATTCAGAGCAATACAAAAGAACAGAATTAGCAGACTTTATATAGAGACCAGAAATAGATAGGTAAAAAAAAAAAACATTTGTCATTTGAAAGCAATATTATAGTGATGAGCCAAAGCTATTATTAAAAAAAAAGCAAAATAGAAAATCTTCCATCATTCATTGTTGGTGACGCTGACGAAGTGACTACTAAGGTTGTTGTCTGTCGTCTGGCTTTTAGAGGAGTCTTGATTAGACGGCACATGAGCAAAGCACCACTTCCAGATGGTCATGTAACCTTTCCGGATCTTTTGTATTTTGAAGGCATACACAACTGGGTTGACAGCTGAGTTAACGTGGACAAGCAGGATGCCAACATAAATAGCTGGTATTGGTACGTCGTTCTCCTCTCCAAAGTAAGTCATGCAGTTCATGATGTTGAGAGGGATCCAGCATATTGCGAACAAGGCCACGACCAGCGACAGAGACCCAGCCAGCTGTTTCTCCTTCTTTAAGTAGGTCTCCGACTGTTTTTGAGTACTGTTGCCTGGTTTACCTCGAAGGTTTCCTCGAATAGTGTAGAAGACACAGCTGTAGAGGACAGTCATCACCAGCAGCGGTGTTAAGGTACAAAGGAAGAAGCTGAAGTAAACCAGGTATGACATGGGGATAACGGCAATAAACTTGCAGACAATTGTAGAATTGGCAGACTCAGATAAGGTTTCGTGGTTGTACCATCCAAACATGGGAGTGAAACTCAGAGGTACTGCAACAAGCCAACATGCTGCAACCGCAAGACGAGAATGTTTCAAAGTTATGGTCCTTTTGTACCTATCAACAACAAAAAAAAAGAAGTAATGATAGATGACAGATGTTCTGACATAGGTCAGAAATGCAATGTGGGATCTCATTAAGTTGTTACAGTGGTGTGCAGTCTATAAGGAGTTTTTGAAGTTGAGATAATAATGCACAGAATATCAATTTGGGCTGTTTGGATGTTTAAAAATCAAGACAAACTCTTACCTGAGAGGGATATACACCCGCAGGTAACGGTCAATAGCAATAGCTGTGAGACACAACACTGAAACCAGGGTTAAGAGAATAACCACGCAGCTCATGAAGAGACAAGAGTGGAATGAAGTCTGGACTCGTCCGTCCACCAGCACAGCCATCGGTATGGCCACACAGCCGACCAGAAAGTCTGCCACAGCCAGGGAGACGATCAGGCGGAAGGTCGGTTGGTAAATACTTTTACTGGTCCAAAGTGCCAAAATCACCAGCATGTTGCCCAAACAGCAGGTGACAGCAACAAACACATCCACCACTGTGTAAATCACCATTGCTGGATCCATAGTCTCCTCTCTGACTGCTGGATCCATAGTCTCCTCTCTGACTGATGCTTGAAGGTGAAAGCAGGAGTGTAACAGAATGTGACACTATGCTCTCTGTTTGCAAGATCTTTGAGGAAGTGAATTTCCACTTGCCACTTGTGTTGTCGTACATATCCTAAGCACACAAAAAAAAATCACCACTGGTACCCACTGTGCTCTGATAACCACATCCTGTATGAAAAATGATAGATATCCAAACTGGCTCATCTGTTGTCAAAGCAGTCATAGCTAAGCAAAGGGATTCTATGTTGGTTTGGATCGTGTATCATCTTATAAATTGGTGTGAAATCTATTTGTGCTTATACTTGACAGTGACCAATCTTCTATTTTTAGAATACAATCGAACTTTATTAATACAGCAACTTTCACAGACATAAGTCACAAGGTGTTTTGCAGCATTAAAAACAAAAAATAAAACAGGGTAACAATACATGCAGGACATACAGTATTTAAATTGGTGCATGCAGAGAATATGACCAGCGTTTGCTGAATATGATGATATCACCAAGAGGCTGCCTTGTCTGTGGCTCGATTACTCTTATCTGCCCACAAGTGAACATGTTGCTTTTCAATGTCCCGAATAAAAAAAAAGAAAGGTCATCTACTGTATTTCCCCAATACATAAAAATAGAAATGTGATATGTGCAAAACTCCCATAAATGTGTCAGGGTCACATAAAAGTGCTGGAGACCTCTGATCTCACTTGGCTAAAAATCAAGCAGGATGTAAATGCAGCAGAGAAGAGATTTCATTGTGTGAAACACCGAAACAACTCAAGGTTCATTAATAGAATCAGTACATTTTGAAGAAGCAAAAAAAAGAAAAAAATGCATCTAAATTGATTTTATTCCTGAGATTTTATAATTGTTAGAGCAAAATGTTCTTCGGCAAAAGTAAAAGTTTGATTAAACTCCAAACACCATTGGGTTAACTTATCTTAATGAAGGGCCAAGTGTACCTTTCTATCTGGGAAAAAAAAAAAACATCTTCCTGTTTTCAGCATCCCCCATGTAAGCTCTGTTCACAGGAGTGCGCACACTGATGTCTCCAATAACTATAACTATAAATAAAAAGACTTTGATGCTTCATCATCAGTGATTCTACTTAAACACCCAAATGCCAAACAGGCCTCATGTTGCAGAGAAGGTCTCATTTTGTGACCTAAATATGCACATTATCAGAGTGTCAGCTACACAAATAGTTTGCAAGACCACAATGTTTCTGGTATGGCACGCAGCAATAAAGTCAAATCACCACATTGTGTTGGGGGAGGTTTGAAGTTCAAACATGAAGTGGAACTGAAGCCCAGTCTGCTGCATGGAAAGATATTTGAGGAAGTTCCTCTTTACCTCTTTGTAGACATGTACTATAAAAAAAATCTTTTAATAGTACATACGTATTCACAATCCCAAACCCCTCTTAAAAAAACTGTTTTATCCAGTAAACAAAGGCCACAATTTTTATTTTGGGAAAATACACAAGTATCTCCAAGCAAACTTCCAATAAAACTGATTAATCCCTTTTTTTTTTAACTCTTTATTACAGATTCAGCCATTCATAATTAAATTATTTTGCTGAAGACTATGCATGCTTTATAAACCACCAGACGGATCTGTAGCTGTCTGCTTGAAAACCACAGTATAGAGGTGATGGCATCTGTGACACGAGGAGATGTTTGAATGTGAGCTGTCATCAGATCAGCCTGTTAACCACAAGGTTGGAAAATACTGACACACTGTGGCTCAATAGCTCAAACTGTTGTGGTTTTAATGTATCCTGACACTATTATGACTGTCTCTATCATGGTAAAGTACATTTTCCCATATCTAGTTAACATTTAATGAATCCGCAACCTTTCCTCAGAACATTCTGGTATTTTATCCACAATGTATTTGATTATATTGTTGAAATTCATTCAGAATTGTTCATTTCACAAAGTTCAAATCAACTCTGAACTTGAAACTAACTAGGTGGTCATTCAAGATTGCATTTTGGTTTCATTCCGTGTATTGTACACAAATAACGGATGTTAATAACAACAGTGAGATTAGTTGAGTTACCATGTTGAACCAGAATCAGCCCAGATGCATGCAGCTTTAATGGCCTCTCAATACAGTGAGGTCAAAGGCTGTTGACCCCCAACAATCCCTGGTTGCCAATTCAGGGCCTCTTCTCACTGAACAACACTTAGACAAGTCCATCGCCAGCACCACCTCAACCTTTCCTGAGAGGTTTGCCGGGCACATGTAACTGGTGATTGCTGCCATGGTGACCCCATGTAGATGAAACAGATGGGTGGATTTGTTTATTATTTAATAAAAGTTATTATGTGGAAATAAATTGTAATGAGGACTGTGTGTATTGGTTAAGGGGCTGGTTTGCCACTTTTTGCTATTTGTTTTCATCATGTTTTGCTCATCAGGATGTGCATTTGGAAATACAACACTCAAGTCCTCGAAGTAAAAAGATATGGTGCAGGTGACATATTGGGACGAAAAACAAAAATAGTCAGCTTGTCTGAAAGCTAGTCTGGCTTGCAAACAAAATAAATATAAGATAATTTTAATAAAATGTTTATGTCTTGCTGACTGTAACGTCCCTGTGGAGGAGGCGGGGTCACAGCTGGTTCATTGATTGACAGCAGCCCAGCTGTGCCTGATTCTGCGGTTGCCAAGCAACGCTAATTTAGAAACTGATGGCTCTTTTCATCTCTCATGGTTTTCTTAAAAAAAAAACAACAACAACAACACTGTAGATGATCAGTAAATTGTTTTGGTCATTCAAACGTAAATATTTAGTGTTTGTTTCTTGTTTCTTAATAAAAACAAACAATTGAGATATCGGCTTTAGGACCCAGCTGCGTGCGTTCGGCAGACACCGGTTGATGAGACTGGTCCACCCGGCGCAGCTCACACAATTTCCCGTCAAAGAGCGGCTGTTCGTCCGGGACAGAGTAATAGCAGGTAAACTTGGGGGACTGTCGTTTCGGTCCACCCCAGCCAGAGAGAGAGGAAATCATTTCTTTTTTTTAGCCGCTTCCATCTGTCCGCGTCACCGCATCACCGTGGCAAGCAGACCCGTCGCTTGTCTCACCGGCGACCACCATGAGCCAGAGGTTCACCGTCTCCAAGAGCGACGGCGACCGGCGCCCATCGGACATCCAGGGGGAGGTGAACCAGCTGTTCGAGGGAGACGAGCCCCCGTCCGACAGCGGCGGCGGCGCGGAGGGGGAGCCTGCCGCCGCCGCCGCCGCCGCCGACGCCGCTCCTGCCCCCGCCGCTGACGGTACCGAGGTGGTGGTGATGCTGAAAGGTAGGAGGCTTGAGACACCGGCTTCATTCATCCTGGCGGTGTGTGTGTGTGTGTGTGTGTGTGTGTGTGTGTGTGTGTGTGTGTGTGTGTGTGTGTGTGTGTGTGTGTGTGTGTGTGTGTGTGTGTGTGTGTGTGTGTGTGTGTGTGTATTAGCTACAGGCTACCAGCTAGCAGGCTGCTCCACTGTCCAGGAGTGTGACTGGAATCTCTAATAAACCCCCTGATCAATATCTTCACGAGCAGAGCCTGCAAGCTATATGCCACTTTCCTACATTATAGTTACAGGTGCATTGTGCAACACAAACAAGCAAACAAAAAAATAAAATCAAATAATGGAAGTTGCATGATTTGTGCTTCATATATCAAATGAGCTGTTTTGTTTCAATTTCATTTGCTAAATGTGCTCCCACTCAACAAAACCGCGTTGTTGCATATTCATCACTGCACTGCTGGAGAGACGTCAGGTTATTTATGACCCCTCCATGCCACGCACTAATGTGTTTTGATCCGTTGGGTTTATAAATGAATATATCTTTATTCACTACACGTTTTGTAATGTGCTCTATGAAGCTTATGCTCATGCGGTTCTATTCTCTGTGCTGTGAAAATACTGCACACGCAAACATCCAATAATTGTTGAGTGCAAATGTAATTTCAAAATATTTGCTGAATGGAATATTTTAATTCCTGTGACCTGAAACATGTTATTTACATCAGAATAACACTACTCTGCAAATTGTGCTGTACTTGCTGGGTTGGTTTCAGGATATGTTTGTTACCTATCTTAATCTGGTAGATGAAAGCTATTATTATTATTATCATCATCATCATCATCATCATCATCATTGTTATTATATTTCATTACATAATTTTTCAACAGAATTCCAAAGTCTTTTTCCACAAATTCTGTATTTAAGAAGGTACTTTCAAAAGCTTATACAGTACTTTTAAACCTGCAATTGTAATACATTTTTAGAATGATCTGGTTACCATGGTTTATTAATGTGTACAGAAAACTTTTGGGTGTTTAAAACCTAATACTATAGCTGTTCTCATCCTGAGAACATAATTTGATAAAAGGTGAATCAATGCGGTCAATGAAACCTCCTGCATTTCTACCTCTGCAGCATGGCAATTTCCATCAGTGCCCCTCTGTGCAGTCCCAGCCACGTCTCTCAGGAAGCCTTTGCCATTGTGGCTCAATGCTGTCACCACCTTGCCTGTTCAATAATCAAGGCCCTGTCAGTCACTGCATGAATCGAATGCAGCAGTGCAGAACAAATGGCTGCTGAAATTCCCCACTGGTCCAGGGAATGGAACACTTCACCATTACCCACAATTAGCATTCGAAAAAACTGCAATCATTCAGGTCCAGTCAAGTGCAAATTTCCTGCAAATTGATCAATACAGTTTATACTGGGCTTAGCCTCCGAGATACTTCTAGTTAAATGACACAATGTATTAATTGGAAAGACTCCCAAGATTCCTCTTCTCTCTTGGTGTATGTATGTATGTATATATGTATATGTTTTTGTTTTCAGTTGTTGAAATTACGATATCTTTTCAATTCATATAAAAAAAAACAACCCTCACGTCTAATACTAATGGTGCCTCACCTCCCTGCCCTTGTTTTCAGATATATAAGCATTCATCTCTTTGTGTTTTTTTTCTTCTGTTGGTTACTGGGGTTGTACAATATCATTTAAAGTAAACCACAATATGCAGCAATCTTTTTGAGTATTGCAATAACTATATGATTTATGATGCATACATGCAGTCTGTAATTTACACGTGCTGTGCTCCCTGGCTTTTCCTTTCTTTTTTCTACCACTTTGTTACCTCAGCAACTCACATCTACCTAGTGAATGGGATTCTGGGGCAGTGGGACTACATCTGATTGGCAAAGTATGTTGACATGTAGAGCATGAATTCACAATGCATTTATAGCTTTCCCCCGTGAAAACAATTGCCTCGTACCAACTGAAGCAATAAAGGCTATTCATTACCTGTCCAGCAGTTCTGCTTGGTGCTACAAGTAGCTGCAGAAAGCCACAGCCACAGACTCTGCCTCTGATTCCTGCGTGAGTCAATTTACATAGAAACGCCTCCTCAGCATTTCTCCACTCCCATCGATCACTACTTTGGACAGAAAGATGGCTGCATTGGTCAGTAGGAACAAATCTCCCCATCTCCTTATGTTGCTCCTTCAGAGATGGGGAACACTTTACTGAAGGACTTCCTTTCGACGAGGATTTGCCTTGTGGAGACTGGTGTCTCTGCATCTCTTTTTACCGGTTGCCATGGCGATGTGGTACATTTTCACTCGGCGCTGTCTCACCAATGGTCTGCTATGAGGTGAAAACACTTCAGATACAGCATTAAAACCATTAGTCTTTGTCCTGCTTTTTTCTTGTGTGGAATGTATTATGCAGGAGTAGACCTGAAAGACAAATCACAGCTGAATGTCTGAGCCGTGCACCCATGTTTCTATGGATAAAATATTCATAGCTTTCTCTTGATTTACAGTGGTTATCTCTATCATGGTTTGAGTTATTGCCTTGATGGATAATTTTTGCATTTTATCTTGAAAGAGGATAGGTTTTATTAATTGCTGATCGAAACCTTAAATTTGAGGGTCATTTTACCACCTGACTATTCAACTGATTGTTGCAATGTGAATCAGTGTGATGTCGATGCACACCAGGAATTCTCCTCTTTCGCGCATGTTTTTGTGTTACTTCAGCTGAAAACGAGGCTGTGTGTACTCAAAGAAATGAGAATGTGTTGGTGTTCAGGTCTAAATCTGTCAATGTAATTATACCATTCTCTGCATTTCCTTGCCACCTTATAATTTTGACTGTCAGAGCTCCCTTAGGTCCTGTTCTTATGTATGTTGGTGGACCAGAGCAATGTCTAAATTCTTGTCCCCTCATCCTGGGCCCATGATCCTGTTTCTATCGATTTGAAGGGAGGTTTGAGCTCAGTCAGTTCAGCCAGTCTCTGCGGATGATGATGACTTGCTGCAGCAGGAAGGGAGATCTCCGTCTGGCTGTCAAGTGCCCATGCTGCCCTTGACCTTGCAGTGGTGTAAAGAGATATATCTTCATTAGATCCGTTAGGCTCAGTGGAATGGGCTGCAGATGGCTTCGGGATGAGCTGGGTGATTCTCAGCATTTGGCGAAGCAGAGAGGCGTTGAAGCTTGAATTCAGAAACAACTCATTCTTATTCCCAGGGTGTCAGATTGTGCCATTTTGTCAAAACTGCTATTGTCGTAGAGATTTGCTGCCAGTGCCCTTTCGCGTGAGTCATTTAGATTCAGTAGAAGAGTTGGTGGGATTTAGGAAGAGATGAGTGATTGTTGGAAACCAGCTTGTTATGCAGGTTGATGTTACATAAGAATACTTACCCTTGGACGACTCTTGACCTCCCTCTTTGGGGTTTCTCATTTTTACACCACCCCACTCGATTTGGTTTTACTTACCGATGTCAAAAGGGACCTTGCATGTGGATGCCAGTGACTAAAATGAAACTCAGATCTGACACAGAAAGCCCTTTCTCTAAAAGCTTGATCCCCAGGCTAAAGTAGTTCATATTAAGTTAAAAAAGGTTCAGATTGTGTTGTTTGGCTGTTATGTCCTTGATAAACCTCAAGAATATTTACAAGAGATAAAGGCAGTTGTTACACACATCACCATTATTATGTGTACTACTGGTATTTAACTTTGTCTTGTAGGGAAAACAATACAAAACAGTAAGAACATCTTTAATTTGTAGATTTGTTTTCATCAATGTGAATGATTCATTAACTTGCGGTCCTTCAACTTTTTTTTTTCTTGTCTGTCTTGTGAGGTGTTTTGCTGATAGTCGTAGCTTCGATGAGAGAAAAGATGATTCTCTGTAGTCATGAAGGAATGGACATGGTTATCAATTATACTTGGGTGATATTCAATTTCTTAAGTTGTCAGGGAGTGTCTTAAAATGAAACGTCCAATTTACAGTTTTCACACTGAAACCAGCCAGTGAAACCAATTTTTGAAACAGGGTGGAGTCTGTTGTACATCACCATTTGACATATTTCACATTAATACATGGTTGAATCCACTGTAGACAGGCTGTATTTCTCCATGCCTGTATCAGTGGGATCTGTATGGTACGGATGCCTCGGAGGCACAAAAAGGCTTTTTTTTCCCTCTTCCTTTTCTTCCATGGATGGGTCAGAATCATCTGTGACCAGTTGACATCTCAACAAAATACTACACCTTAAATGCGTCTACCTAAATTATGAATGTATTATGTAAACATTTTAAAGTGTAGTCATTGACACATTAAAGCAGCATTATTAAATTCACGAGGCTCCTGCCATGTGATTCGACGTATGAATGGATAACCTGTCGAGAAGGTGTGTGTAAGTTTGTACATAAGCATGTATTCATGGTTTGGTTTGAATGATAGCCATTGTAGCAGAAGGGCTTCAGACTACATGCAGATGTTTGATGTTGATAACTGCATCCTAATTCGTCCTCAGTGGATGAACTGAAAGGCTGACTTGGCCGAGGCTTAATCTGTGTCTGAGTGCTCTGGTTCCCTCCAGACAAATGCAGTCCAGAAGGGAATGACACGGCCTAAGGAGCTTGGTGAAAACCAAAGCCCCGAACAGAAAACAACACAACCTAATAATCTCATGGAAAAAAGATAGGATTTTAGATTTCTTGTTGCGTCAGTTAATAGTTCATCTCTGCTCATAGACAAGCGTGTGCTTCCCTTGATAGTGTCAACTCCGTGCCTTAATTTTCTTTTATGTTGTCTAAATACCGTATATATATATGCCAAACTACCATTACATACTTCAACACAGCGGAATAACACAAGTGTGGTGTTCCCCTTCTCGCCTTTTTTCTTCATTTTGGAAGGCATCACCCTGAATCCTGCTTGATGTCTTGGTGGCTTTTATCCATGAATCCGAGCACATTAGACCACTGCAATCCTGGTCTACATCATAAAACTAAACTAAGCCACATTATAGCGCTCCTGTGAATGCCTGATGCAATGTCTGCTTCTCTAACCTCCAGGCCACCACCACCCTCTTCTTGGTCATGTTGCAGGGGAAGCTGGAAAGAAGAAGCATCTATCGGGATTGTGAACTTTTGCTATTGCCAATACGTTTCAAGCCTTACTTATTCTCCATGCTCCAAGCACAACTCTTTAAAAATGTTTATTATTATTGCAATAAAAGGTTTAAAACCACTGTTGTAATCCAAGCCTTGGAAGCGTCTACCTGATCAGGTCCCAATATCTCACACGTAGATACACACTCTTGACTATGGCTTGAACTGGGGTCACTGTCACTGTGAGACAACAGCGCGAACCACGACACCAGTGTACGACCCATACTTAATAAAAATGCTCTCAGATTTGACTGACCTCCTCCAAAAACCGTGGCTGCCAGCAATTGTTTCTCCATGATAATGGACTGTTGGCTGACCAGACGCAGGATTGTTTGTGTGTTTATTCAGGCATCTCTGTCCCTGCGCTGTAATGAATGCCATGTAAATAATAGACAACCGCTTTGATGTAGAGGGCCTGTCTGATGGTGAGTACAGATATTGAGGCACAAAGGCCTATTGTGGCTTACTGTTATTCTAGGAATAATATAGTGGGCTGGCTGTTTCAAAGGGAAAAAAAGGACAATGTGGCCAACTGATAAGGATTTTATGGCACTTTTTATGAACCCCTTAGAAACCCTTATGCAATCACAGCTTATATTGTCACGAAAGGCATAATGTGATCTTCATGTATTTTTAAGTACGCATTGCATTTCACAAAAACCGATTAGATTTAAAACACGAGCAGGAACAGAACCGGAGACTGGAGTATTGCAAAACCAAGAGTCAGTCGAGCCCGATGAGCATGAGGGATGAAATATGTTTTTTATCAGGATGGATGTCACTTCATCGTGAATGCTTCAGTGCTGTTCTGCATCAATAATCCCTCTCCATAGTGACCGAAGTGGGACCCCTATTCCTAGCAGAAGCCTATACACACATCCATTACGATTCACAGATTCATGAATCCCACAGTGTCATGACCTTCCTACCCTGCCTCTGCTTGTACTCGGTTTCCTGTGGTTAGGTGAGTTTGCTTTATGCATGAGAAGTGATCATTTCTGGGGCTTGTTTAAGAATGCCAGATGGAGATAATCTTTTGAGATAAAAAAAACAGAACTAAGATCATTTATTTGTACAACTGATAATTGTTTACATAGATCTTTGTGTCTCCTATGTAAATATAAATCTTCCCTAAAAATATTTAAGTAGGTTTTGATGCTTTCAGAATTGCATTTACATTAAATAAAGTCATTTCTGTCTATCTCCTGACATAGGATCTTGTTTTCCTTTCCACGGCTATTAGGGAGATGTACAAAGATGGCCTATCTGCCTTGTTTGCTGAATATACTGCATGTTTCTGTAGACATGAGGAAACATCCTTAACCTTTTACTCACCTTTCTTTGTCTCCCGGCTCATCATTCCTCCTTCTGCTGCAATGCCATTAAATAGCGGAAATTCTCTCCTTCAGAGGAGTCATCGATTTGTAATCTCGCGAGCCATTAAATGCCATGGCTTCTGCGACATCGCTCACTATGCTAGTCATTTTTCTGTCAGAGGAGGAGCCATCAATACCCTGTAGATCAATGCAATTCATAGCCCATTAGCTATGTATGACCATCCCCATCTCATTCTCAAAAGAGCAGTTTAAATTGGATCAAAAGCTCACAGAGGTTTCTGCAGGGATGGAAAACGGAAGTTTAGTGAGGAAACGTGGTGACATCGAGTGGACAGCAGAGGGCAGCCTTTTAAATGTTTTCAGGACAGACTCATAAGACTGAGCCTGAACCTGGAGATGCTGTGTTTGTCTGAGGTGTTTCATCAAATGCAATATTAAACATATTATGACAATAACAAATAGGTTCTTATTTACCAGGCATCGAGATTTGTTTTCTTATACATGTAACTCACTTCGATGTGGAGGGCTGAGGTTGGAAAATGAATAGCTCTGCAGTAACCTTGAAATATGCATTTCTCCAAAGAGGCAACAGGGGGCAGTTGTGTCCTTTGTCTTCATGAAGCAAGAATTCCACCGTCTATGGATTTTCTCTTCAGCCTAAATCATTTGGTATATTAAAATAAAACAACAGAAAAATGAAAAAAAAAAAACAAACAAAACTGATATAAGGAGATCAGGATTCCAGTAAATTACATAAGTGTGTGTGTGTGTGTGTGTGTGTGTGTGTGTGTGTGTGTGTGTGTGTGTGTGTGTGTGTGTGTGTGTGTGTGTGTGTGTGTGTGTGTGTGTGTGTGTGTGTGTGTGTGTGTGTGTGTGTGTGTGGGCGTCCTTCTGTGTGTTAGGATGAGAGTAAAAGAAGCAAGCAAGATGCAGAGAGAAAAGCAAGCGCGCGGGGGGGTTGCAAGCATCCCTTTGCCCAGAAATCCTCGTGCCGTTATGTAACTGCGTCTGCAAAAGGGGGAAGGGGAGATACTTAACGTGTGTGTGTGTGTGTGTGGGGGGGGGGATTGAGACCAATTGATAGAAAGTGACAAAATCCTCCACACATGCAGTCGGGCTGCAGGGCAGACCTCAGTGACACGAACACGGTAGGAGCAGAGGAAGGATAGGGAACGTCAGCGGGGAGAGGTAGAGCATTCTCCTCTGCCACGCCACACTGGCAGTGGCACATCCATCACAGGTCCACAGATCCAGAAACTTGCTGTCTTCCACAGGCTCAGCTGCAGTCTTTACACTTGAGATTTCCATCAGGCCTGGATTCCTACAGTCGCAGTCATTGGACAAATTCACTGACTCTCTGAAAGCCAGTATGGATTCAGATCACAAAAGATCCACCTCGCTGGCATTAATAGAAACAACAGAAGAAATTACAACCTCCAAAGACAAGAAGAAATGTGCAGTTGGGGTGTTCATAGACCTCACTGGATGAACCATTTAAGCAAAATATATCGTGAACTGGATACGTGGGAAAGAAGATAGAGGGATGGATGGAAAACTGTGTCCGGGGTGGAACTTATGCTTCTTTAATGTAGAGTGGTGGTCACACCAAATACTGATTCTCTCTTAAGGTAAATTTGTCAAATTATATATAAAAATAGCTTTAAATACATCATTTGTTTAAGTGCTCTTGCAACTTTTTCCTCTCAGCTGCCTTAAACATTTACACAGTAGCAGTACTTTTTTTCCCCTATGAATGAATTTCAGGGTAATGTACCTATTCCTGCCACACAGTGGTGGAGTGATTGACATCAAATCAAGGTTGGAGTCCTTCCTTTGTGGTGTTTGCATGCTTTCCTTGTCTGTGCACGGGCTGTCTGACCTTTTTTTTTTTTTTTCTTTAGTTGTATTTCAATCCATCCACAAGTTAGGGACATTTTTGATTTATTAAATAAAACGTTCTGTTTTTAACTACATGGGCCGGCCTTTAAGAGTACCTACACTGGATTGAGTATGAAAGGTGAAGAAGAGGTCTTCCGGCCTACTTACAGCTTCGGCTTTACTCAATGAACTCCACTGGGCTGCAAAGATTACACAACAAAAGTCACTGTTAAACATCTGCCCTTTATATTCGAATCCATTCAAATGTTTGACAGCCTTCCAATGTTTTGGTATTGTGAAGAAATTTATTCCATTGGCAGAAAATATTCTGTTAACACAACTGCTGATTGTGGTGTCCAATACCTCTCATTATCATTTTAATTTGAGACCATGTGAGACCAAAGCTGGTAATGGAAATACAAATGTGTTCAGAGAATAGACCTAAAATAATTAAAAAGCATGTCAATGAAATTACACTGGAACACAGACAATTTCCAGGTATCCTTTTCCCACAGATTTCACAAATAGTGATTCTAAGCAGCATCAATATCTCAGCTACCCTTCTGTGTCTGTGTAAAGTCCCTTCAGCTAAACATTGAATATATAGGGAGTATAAATGGTGGTCTTTTAACATGACACTCAACCCTAAAATCAATAGATTTGGTACAAGAAATGCTGCTTTTTATATAAGTCTGCTTTTTATTACTACTGTGGAGCTCATATTGATGGGCAATTTGACCCTGTCCACCATTTGAGCATTCCTAGAACACTTGCTAAAGTACTCGTTAAAAAACTCTTGTTTGAGATGTAAACATATATGGAGCATATAAAGACCGGTATAGTATAGTATGATATCTTTATATAATAAAATGTATTGGAAAGTGCAAAACATAGCTACAATCATACATGTTTTGTACTCTTTTGAAAATTTGCCACTAGATGTCTGTAAATGTCTAAAATCCATTTTTTCACAGTATTCTACAATAATCCACTATGATACATTTTAAAATCTGTTTTATGTTATTGTCTCCCAGTCAGCCCTCACTCGCCTCCAATTGGTGCAAAATGCTGCAGCCCGTTTTTTTTTAACAAACAAGCCCAGACGTCAGCACATCACCCCAGTCCTCTTTTCCCTCCACTGGCTCCCAGTTTCTTATCGGATCGATTCTAGGATTTTGCTCTTTGTTTTTAAGGCTCAACAGCCTTGCCCCTCCTTATTTATCAGAACTTTTATATGTCAGAAATACTGAAAAGTTGTTAAGGGTCACAAACCAGCTCCTGATGGAAGTCCCTGAAGCCAGGCTTTCTCAGTTGCTGGCCCCAGACTCTGGAACAAACTGCCCCATGACATGCGCACCATCACTGACTTTGAATAAATATTTTTGGAGCTTGGCTTTAAAGAGGTCAGACTGGCTTTTAATACTCATTAATATGGTGAAATTCAATTCAATTCAATTCAATTCAATTCAATTCGATGTGATGTAATGTAATGTAATGTAATGTAATTTAGATATACTGTATGTTTTATTGTTGTTCTCTTTTAATTCCTTTTTTTCTCATTTTATTGTCTAATTATACTGAAAAGCACTTTGGTCACCTTGAGTGTTATAAAGGGCTTTATAAATAAATGTTGGTTGGTTGGTTGGTTAATAAGTTCATTGTCTTTGGACCTTGTTTCAATGCCTTGTGTAAGAATGGCATTACGCAAATATACTTGCTTTGCCTTAATGAGTTATTAGTAATGCAAATACCCTGACTATTAAGTTATGGACACACTGGATATGTGTTTGTCATCATGATTCGCACACATTAGCATTCATTTTATGAATTTAATTCATTTGATATGGTTTGTTTGGAAGGAATGTGTAAGTTTCCAAATATGGCCGATCAAGAGAGCCAGGTCTCATACTTTGTTGGATATTTACTCATAAACACAAAACTGCATAATAATGTTCAGTCTGATCAATTTCCTCATTAGATATGGAAAAAGAAAGGTTATTCCTGTGGCTGTTGTTTGGGGCTGAATAAACAAGTTACGAGTGAGATGATAATGCGATAAACTAATGTAGCGTTTCTGTGCCTAATTCCAGTGAAAGCAGTCTACCTCAGTCTGTCTTTGTGCATTTCATTTTCCCAACTGGACTTGTCACTCAGCATATCATGGCGTTGCTGTTGGTTTCATCATTTCTGAGTGTATTCATGAGTCTCCTGAGATCAGCCCTCCCTGCTCACCACCATCAGGATGTGGGAGCAGCCAAGTCTCCCAGGATTCCTCCGCCCGTGTCTCACAGCAGGAACCCAGGCAGGGGCCGTTCGCTGGATGCGGCTGTGTAGCAAAGTTCAGCCTAACATTTCCCCACACGCTTGTGTCATCTGTATTTTTAGTAGGTACTAAATTTAGCAGTGGCTGGAGACATGATTATTTTTATTAGGTCAGACTGATAATTCAACCGACATAGGTTGCCTGGATAAATCGCAGCTGCCCAGGTATCGGACTAATACTTGTGTGTATGTGTGTGTGTGTGTGTTATTTTGGTCTGATTTGGAGAGCGGCACACGCTTCATCAGCCGAAGCGACGCGCACACAGAGCACAGGGCCAGAGATGCAGGTCATGGATCCCCATGGGGCGAGGCTGGTATTCAGGAATTATACCAGGCCGTCCAGTCCCTCGGGACCGACGCACACTGTTGTTAGCTATTAACTGTGTCTCTGCCTCTCTGTAGCTGGGCATGAATCTGGGGCTGGGAGAGGTGCTGGGGCGTAGTTTGGGTTTTAAAAAGGTGAACTGTAAAAGAAGACGCATGATGCAAGAGTTGTGCCACTGGCTAAATTTAATTTGTGTTTAATGCGTGCGTTTAATTTGTGTTTGAATTGTCCGATGTGAATTTTAAAAGCGACTTCTTTTCTTAGCTGGCTGTGTGGCGAGCGAAGGTAGTGGTCCTCGCGCTACAGCAGGCAGGATGGCGAGGGGTGTGTGTGCGCTTCACTGGAGCCTCTGCACGGCCCAGTTGTTTCCACAGTCCACAGGTTCTGTCATCTTGTTGCACTCGGTTGGGAGTGCACACTCTCCATCTCCATTACCATACATGCCACCGCTGCGGCGCAATGTCAAGGGGGGGGGGGTGTGACTGCAGAGCCGGCCCCACTCAAATGCCATTTAAAAATACTCCTCATTGTGTTCGAGTGCACACATTGATTTTGCTTTCCACAGGTGTGATGAAAGACCATGCCTGTGTTTAAAACTCAGGTCCATGCTTTTCTGACAGTTTAACATCTTATTTAGTTTTCCAAACAGGCTGGAGAATTACAAGTATCACAGAAATTGAGGCCATTTAAAGCTGTTATCATTTAGGCTTCCTTAGACAGCTGTTCTGCTCACTGTCATCCAAATGTGGAACGTGTGCTACTAATAAGGAACAATTACATTAGTAGTCATATGCTTTGTCTCCAAACGTGTTCTTACCTTTTTTATCGCATGAACATGGAACGCTGTCAGGTGGTTCAGTGTGAATTTTTGAATTCTTTTCCTTATTGCCGTTCTTATTTACGGTTGGTGCTCAGCAGCAGTGTCACATTTGAGACGACAGGAAACCAAACACTACATGAGTTATATGTAACGCAAACGTATGTGATTTGACACTCCGGGATCACTCCCATCCATTTTCTGAGATGCTCGAAATGGTAAACTGTGCTAAGAAAATAATTGCATCGATGGTTTGAAACAGGTAGGCGTTGTTTTGATTGCCTCATAATTAGTCAGTGTTTTATTATCATATTACCATTCTGCAGTCAGAATAAAAGCCATTATTATAAGTACACAGTGTTTTCCTCTGCCAATAATACCTCTTACATGTATATCAATGTTGTTTTCGTTTGTGCGTTCCTGTGAGAAGCTGCAGTTAGACACCCAGCTCATGATATTTTCACTGCCATTAATGAAGTGTTTGATGTTTAATACATCTTGATAGATGTACAATACATATCACCTTGAAAAAGTCATTTGTTGTGTATATTATGTAGGTTAGGCAGATTGTCCCACTGTTGCAGCTTTTGATGAGAAACGTCACAAATGTCCCACAAAAATGCTTCTGTTCTCCTTAAAAAAAATCAATTGCTTTTGCTATTGCAACTGAAAGACAACCACAGATATTAAACTGCACAATACGCAGTCTTCTTGTCATTTATCTACAGTTTATTTCTAAAGGCACAAGGTTCAGCTGTCAAAATGCTGACTGACGGAGAATAACATAAAATGGAAGAAAAAATACAAAAGAAATAATGGAAAGTTTTACTTTAGATATTTTAATTCCATTTATGATATTATATTCATTTGCACTGCACTTTGCAAAGTTGAGGCATTTCAGAGAAGAGATTATAGAAGAGCACAGGGCATGAATTGAATTTAGCTTAGGATTAAAAAACATTGATGGTCATCTCCTCGAAACATAAATTCTTTGGTGTAGTTCGGGCGGGGCAAAAAATCGATTCGAAAATTGCAAAAAATATTTTTATTTTGCGAATTCAAGTTTTTCTCCCCCACAGTTTTTTTTTTGTGGCACTTTTCGCATTCAGTTCTACCATTCCTTGTTGGTTTCCGTAGTTGCTGTTGCACTTTTACCTCAGCCTGGGTTAAAGCTTGAATTTATTGAATGACTGAGCCTCATTTACTTTTTATTTTGGGATTGTTTATATGTATTTTAGCTCTGAGGTCAATCGCAGCAATAAAGATCTTTTGACAATAAATCTGATGTCTGCAGGCATTTTTAAATGCAGTGAGAAAAAATATCAAAAATTGAATCAAAACTAGGAAATCAGATTTTTTTGGGGGGGGGCAGCAAATCGCCCAGCCCTAGGTGCAGGACATTACATTGAGCAAACATTTTTTTCATCAAAGAAGCGAGTGATTATGTAGTGTATGCTATAGCATCAAACACATTACCTCAGGCTCCTGCAGCTCATCTCATGCTTCTGCTCAAATCATTTTAACGTCTGAGTCAGATTTTCTGTTATTGGTTTGAGCAACATAATATCACAGTGTGCGCATTGTCATCTTTTATTTATATATGGATTCATTTCATTAAAACAATGCTTCTCGAAACTCAGAATGAACTTTCTTTGTTTGCATGCACACACTTGACTTGCACATGTGTAAGGCATGTGTGGGGAAGCGTTAGTATAACACAACTATGCGATGAGGCTACTAATGGTTCACTCAGTACTGGTGCCATAAATTGTTACGAAGGTATTTCAAGAGTGCCAAAATGCATGCTCACGCAATTAGATTGTGCTGTTAGCTCACTTACGTTTTTTCTGGTGATGGACACTCGTATAACATCAGTGACGTCACACAGTACTCAATTTATGGTTTTGCAGGCGTTATTGCTTGCGTTTGCCATGGAGCGATCAAATGGAGTGCTGAACCCACTCAAGCACAATATGAAATGTGATACCATAACTTGGATGTGTTGGTGGAGGAAGTCATCAAAGATATGGAGCATTGCAGTAGATGAATCTCAACAAAACAATAAAGGCACACTACAGGAGATGTCAAACCTGTGGAAAAACAAGAAACAATAGAAGAGATTAAGAAGTAATATAAAGTAGACGCAACAAAAACAGTATATGCAGTGTTCACAATAGTAAGCAGATAAATAGGCGTGTGATGCCAGTGCAGGAAAAACAGTGTCTGTAGCTGCAGGTTGGTTAGTGACGGGTGCAGCGCTACCAGGCACATATTGTGTGTTTAAATTAAACAATTAGCAATTAGCATATAGTCCTAAACGTGTTTTGCACAATTGAGTACACATGACTAATATTCTCTATTCATAAAGACAATCGTGCTTTTTTTTTCTTCTTTGCACATCAGTGAGACACAATCCTCAGTGCGTCCTATTAGTAAATCAGCTTCCATGCGAGATGTGAAGTTTGTGCTGACTTTCTTATGAACTAACCTTCATTGGAGTAGGCCCATGTGCTATTGATCCACAGTAGGCTTGTTTTTTTGTTTGTGATGGATGTACGATAATCCCCCCCCC